>NC_054538.1:23888282-24160782 GCF_017654505.1 Polyodon spathula
GTGACGATCCGTGGGCCATGTAATGAGATGCAAATTCTGATCTATCCTGTATAATGACTAGTAGTTTATGCTGTTTGTAAACATGCAGTGATATTACAGTACTTGTTCACGAAAAAGAGCTGTTTATTACATTGCACACAGAAATTCTATGACGGATGGAGGCTACGAATTTGCAGTAAAACACTAACTATTATAAGCAAACATGGTAAAATTGCAATGCTATAATAAACGTTTATTCTAAGGATCTTTATAAGCAATAGTGGACACTACTCTCGATTATTTTCTCAAAATAACTATTTATAAATAATAGTTTTTCATTCCATTATCAGTAATAATGAGAAAAACTGATATAAATTCTGTTCATGAAACATCTGCTTCTATCCAGTTGTTTCTTTCTTATCTGTAAGAAGTTCATGTGATGTTTTATTTTTGTGTGCTGCTGAAAACTTTCTCCACCCTTTTAAAATGTAAATGTCCCTCTCAGTGAGGAAGAAAAAAATATATTAGGGAGTAAAATTCAACCCCTTCCCTATCCAATGATATGAGTTTCCAACCTGTACACCAAATTATGGTGGCCCAGTAAATCAATGTTACACAATCACAGTCCTTAAGGGTTATTGAGATACAATGGATCATATTATAATGCTTGTAATGTTCAAACCTTACTTGTGCTGTGTTAAATATTTATAATAGTATGCAAAATTAATCTTCATCATTGTCACTTCCACCATGTTTTCTGTTTGGATAGATTAATACAGTTTGTGCAACCATACAGGTCTTTCCATAGAAGATTTGTTGTCCTACAGGAACACCTGCTCTTGCCATCACACGTTGATTTCCTACATCCACAATGGACTATTTCTCACAAGGCAAGGCTTGATGGCATTCCTTCCATCAAGTGGATGATTAGTCATAGACATACTCAGGTGTTTTGGCAGTTCTATTTAACTTTAGAGGCAATAGTGAGAATGTCCTGTGCAATGGAAAGCACTTTCTTGTGTATAAGTCACCTGAACATATTCTTCTATCACTGGTTCATCCACCAGTGCACCAATTTAGGAAATGAAAATCTGGTAGTCTGATTTCAAATCCTGAGCTGAAATAGGAGAACATCAAACATTAAAAAGTTGAAAGAAATTTGATATTGCAATAAAGTAGAACATACATGTAGCATATGACTGGAGGCAAAATTATTTAATTCAACCAATCTGAATAAAAAATGTTTGAATGCAGTATAATAGTCACACTCGAGAGCATCTGCATTACAAAATGTCCCACAGCCATTAATTACACAGTTTAGGGAAAACAGAAAAAAATTACCTAATACATGGAAAAATACAATTCAGTGAAAATTGTGGTCTTTTAAAGCTTGAAGAGAAAGATGTTGAATGGTCTACATTTTTACATACCTACAAACATGACCCCTAAAATGAATTACCAGACACCGGTCCTAACGATAAGCTCGGACCACACTTAGAAATTATAATCGTTGTTCCTTATATTATATATATATATATATATATATATATATATATATATATATATATATATATATATATATATATATATATATATACACACACAGTACTGTGCAAAAGTTTTAGGCAGGTGTGAAAAAATGCTGTAAAGTAAGAATGCTTTCAAAAATAGACATGTTAATAGATTATATTTATCAATTAACTAAATGCAAAGTGAGTGAACAGAAGAAAAATCTAAATCAAATCCATATTTGGTGTGACCACCCTTTGCTGCCTTCAAAACAGCATCAATTCTTCTTAATCTTAAAGTTAGTACTGCTCACTTGTTGTATTTGCTTACTGATCAATTTTAACTACATGTTTTTTTTTTCTAGGCTTCCAAGCCAAAGGCTGGTGAAGCCTATTGTTTTTTTTATTATTATTATTATTTTTATTTATTTTTTATTTATTTTTTTAAAAAGTTGCTCAAAAACTCACGAAATTTGGTATGCTGGTAGATGTCTGTGCAATAAGCGAGATAGTCGGCAAATTTGCATAAGTCACATAGTTCAGCAGCCATATTGGATTTTGCAGAATTTGTTAAAACACCTATGTATTTAAAACTACTTACTGCAGAGTTCTGAAAATTGCTATACATGTTGAGGGATAGTCCATGATTAACTGTTGTTATAAAGCTGATTGGTACTGTGGTTTGACAATAACTACTTGGAAGCCGTAAAGTTGCTTGAAACTCTAGTTTTATTTGGACTCGCCAAATATTTTACCCCGTTTTTTTTCTTACAAATTTAGAATGACCAATTGTTTTTAAGACCGTTTCTAACTGCTGCGGCCATGCAGTAACTCAGGAGAGGCGAAGACAAGCGCCGCCCGCTTTCTTTCACTCTGCAAGTCGACAGTGAAGCCACCACACCTGTTTTTTTTTTGTTTGTTTTTTAAACAATGCCTGTTGTAGTTATTTTAAGAAAGTTCTAACTTGTAATCCATCACACTAGCATACCAGCCGTAGCTATAAGGGAAGGTGAGAAGTAAGTTTCCTTGTTCAACCTGTCTATAAATTAACCAGTAACAAATTATTTTCTTTGTTTTTCCAGCCTACGTCATTGTTGATTGCCAATTTCTTTATTGTATTTTGTTAGGGAAATAAAAAATAAACATTTAACAATTACCAATGGCTAAATTAATTATTTACCTATGTATTAATGACAGTCTAAATACTAAGAACACTAGAAGATTTATTTAGGTTTGATTGTTTTTTTTTTTTTGTTTTTTTTTTGCGCCATTATAAAACTGTATAATAATAATAACTGTGATAATATTTTAGCAGTCCCTTATGTAAAATACAAAAAACAAAAAAAGCTTCCAGGTTACTATTTCTTAAATATGTAGTAAATAAAGTAGTAAATTGGTAGTAACCCTGTATGTAGTGCCTTTAGGAAATGAGTATTATTTGTGTGGTAATTGTGTAGTTTAAGTAAGCAGTCAGAAGTTTCAAAATAGTAAAAATAAACAGGTATTCAGTAGTAATTTCAGTAGGAAATGTGTACTATTCATAAGTAACGAAATGACCCAAAACTCAACTGTGACAGGCTGGCTTGCGGGGACGTCAGGCCAGATGCAGGAAGAACAACACGCACAAGGTACTGCAGTTTTTATTTTTATTTTTTGTTTCGTTTCGTTTCCCCCTTCCCCCCTCTCTCGTTCCTTCTCTGAACACCCACACCGACTGCAGAGAGAAATCAAACAATTAATTAATAGGGAGATGGCCACCGTCTGCACAAGGTTTTAAATTGTGGATGGGACTTCCCATCCACACTACCAAACAAAAACTATGGCTTTCGCTGTCATTTAAAAATACACAAATACAATAAATAAATCATAGTACAAACACAAAATACAAAATAACACGACATGGGCGGAGGGGGAGATCCCATTCTAAAAATAAATAAACAGCACATTTAAACAGCAGGGCTTTCCTACTGCCCTGCTACATCAACTTTTTCATAAGGGGTTCTGTAGGGCGAACACTGGTTACAGTGTGTTGATGCTTTGCTTTACATTTCAAGTCCTTTCGATCAGTTTTATTAGTGAATCTGCCGATGAAATCCTATATTTCCTTTTAGAGGCTTTATGTTCTCATCAGTCACAGAAACAACGTGAATTGCACAAACAAAATACTGATGTAGTGAAACATCAATGGTCGCTGCAATGTTGTTTATTATTTTCATGTGCAGTCGCATGGAATAATTTACCTGCGATTGGTTCATTTGACTTAATCACCAAAACAAATAACCCGACAATACTGTTACCAATATGAATTG
Organism: Polyodon spathula; assembly: GCF_017654505.1. NCBI lineage: Eukaryota > Metazoa > Chordata > Actinopteri > Acipenseriformes > Polyodontidae > Polyodon > Polyodon spathula. The sequence continues at coordinate 23,892,079 of NC_054538.1, forward strand.
GTCCCTCTGTTTAAGGTATGTTTTAAATTTTATGTGCAAGCCAACTGATGTAAACTTTTTATATTTCAAGAGATTAACATAGAATCTAACAAAGAATCAATTTATTACATATGCACTTTTCAATTAATTTTTTGAACCGATATGAGATTTTATCAACCACGGTGCAAAGTGATTTTCACCAGCAAAACACTGATATTGCTGACATACTGTGTTTATCTGGCGTAAAGTGGGACTGCGGCGTATGTAAAGAATGGTTTTCACGTGGCGTTCTGCATCCAGTATCAAATTAGCACTTTGCCATCATTAAACCATTATGGTATTGAAATGTATTGTAGCGACCTGAAGGGACTCTTATGTTTGTTTGTCTGTTGAACAGGTGCATGTGTTGTTCGGGACGGGACCATGTTGGGGGTTAAAATAGGGGGAGGGAAGTTAGTTGAGGGATAGTGAAGGGGTTAGGGGTGTGTGGGGATGTGCGTGTGCTTGTGTGTGAAAGGGGGAGTAATGGGAGTTGGATCTACCCCCTGGCGAGGAGTGGTGCAGCTCCTGCTGTTGCCAGGCAGTCAGTGCGAGTGATGTGCTGCAGTAATTGGTGAGGGCATGGGTTGGGGAATGGGTCTAGTATGGTTGATATAAGAGAGGGGGGATTGCTCCAGAGAGCAGAGTGGTTAGTGAGAGTGATTGAGTGAAGACAGACTGTACAGTGTCACTTCAATTAAGGCCTAGGAGAGTTAGCCAGAGAAAGAGTTAGTTAGAGGCTGTGAGGGTGACTGGAGTAGGAACGGGGGGGGGGGTCCATTCCATTCCTTTCCAAAACAACAAAAAAAAGTTTTGGGACCCTGTGTTGCCACATTGGTGTCAGAGGTGGAGGCCTGTAGCCTGGTGAACCAGTCCGATGGTGGACTTGAGGCTTGCAGGGGAGAGTGTAGCATTCACGGGGGTAGGGGTCAGGGCTGGTAGGTGTTGCAATCTAAAAAGACATATGCCCGATATATGCTCCTGCAAGGGAGCCGGCTCTTTTGTACAGCGGTATCGGTGCTATGCTTCAGTTTTCTTTGGATTTAAAATGTAAATTAGTTAAGGGAAAAGCAGCCACTGGGTTGATTAGCAGCTGCAGTCGGGGGCAGGTTTAACCATTTATGTAGGTATCTTTCTTTGTTTTGTGCATTTATGTGTTGCTTCATGCATTTGCTTCGTGCATTTAGTTTCATTTAAATGGGTCTTTGGATCAAGGATTCTGGGAATAACAGTTACAATTTTGTATTGTAGGAAAACAAAAAAAGTAACTGTTATCTGTAACACTGGTGTGTGAGTGCTTGGGCTGTGTGAATAGGTGGTCTGGGTTTATAAGCCAAGTAACACAACGCAACACATTATAATTAACCCTCTACGATCAACGTTATTAGATTTAAAAAAAAATAAAAAATTATAATTATTATTAGCACTAGTGCTAGGTCCCCTTTAGTTTGAGTTAAATAATGTGCATCTTTACGTTATTTTTTAGTTAGAATACCCGATTTGCATGCTGAAGCTGTGCATTTGTTAAAGCACAGCAAGACTACCCATAGCCGTGCCTTTGCCAAACGCACAGAGAAAGGGGGTTACAAATGCCTCATACTGTGACGAGACAGGGGTATATGGATAGCCCTTACATGGACTCCCAGAAAGCAACCACACTGATGTGATTGGCAGCAGAGAAAGAAAAGACTGAGACACCCTGTGATGCTCAGGCAGTTTATTATGCAGAGCCCAAAGGGTATCTGTTTGAATATTGTGACCCCCCTGCTTTTACAACATAGGAACGGCCCCCCTCTCAGGGTGACCACTGGCCCTCGTCCCCAAACTACAACCATACAGTATTTACACAAGCATACACTCCTCCTGGTCTCTCCCCTACATTTATAAGACATCCCCCCCTCCCCCACCCACCCCCAATATTTAATTAACCCTTTTTCCTCAGTTACAGGCTAGCCATGATCCTATGTGCTATGCAACTAATTTGCATAGCTCCCCCAGTCCCTGTACACATCACACTGCCCCCCTCTTAAATCCTTTGTCCCAAAACATACACAAAAACCCCAGCATTGCATTCCAAGCAAGGTCCACAACACAAAAGTTCAGGGAGCAGCTCAATTAATCTTGGTATCAGGCTGGTCTATGGTGCACACGGCGGGGTCTTCCGGTCCTTTCCAGGGTCACCGCCTGCACCTCCCGGACATGCACGATTGCAAAGTCAAAAGCCTGGAATACTTCAAGCCAACGTGCCACCTGCCCCTACGGCTCCCAAAACTGCAGCAGCCATTGCAGCGAAGCGTGGTTGGTGCAGAGCAGAAACTGGCAACCAAAGAGGTTGGGGCAGTAGTGCTTGGTGTCTTCCACCACCGCCAGTATCTCCCTCCGGGTTACGCAATAGTTGCACTCCGCTTGGCTGAGTGCCCGACTGAAGTATGCTACAGCTCTCTCTTCCCCCTCTTGGGATAGCACCATGCCAATCCCAATGTTGCTGGCATCTGTGTCTATGATAAAGGGTACAGCCGTGGATGGGGCAGCGAGGACATTTACGTAACAATCTGACAAAGTGTTTAAGCTGTTTACATTTGAAAACAAATGTTTTTAGACAGGGACCATGTCCCTGAATGCAGTTTTTGAAACATACAATAACTGTTGTCAAAGAACTAACTTTTTAGTTGGAATAATATTGCAGAATTTACAAACTGCACTTTGAAGCACTTACATTTGTATAGAAAAGGGTTAGATATCAGTATCATTCCCACAAAATATTTGAGATGGATCATTCCCTTCCCTTTTGGCAATCAACAAAGCAAGTTGTCTTGTTATAAAACATAAAATAAGATATTGTGGAGTAATATATTTACAAGTAACAAAGTTGACATCAAAGTTACATAGTTGACCAAAGTAACAGAATTGACAGGACAATCAGTACAATGGCTATTTTGTTCATTTTTAACACGTGTTCACATTCAGTGTCTATAAAAAGTTTACACCCCCTTTCAAAATTTTCACCTTTTGTTGCCTTATAGCCTGGAATTAAAATGCATACATTTTTTTTATTTATCTACACATCCTACCCCACAACTTCCTAGTGAAAAAAATATTCTAGAAATTTATAGAAAATTAATTCAAAATAAAAACTGAAATAGCTTGGTTGGATATGTGTCCACCCCCCTTGTAATAGCAATCCTAAATTAGCTCAGGTGAAACCAATAGCCTTCAAAATCACACACCAAGATAAGTGGCCTCCACCTATGTTGAATTGTAGTGATTCACATGATCTCAGGATAAGTTCAACGGTTAATGTAGGGTGCCTCTGCTGGGTAGTGCATTTCAAAGCAAAGACTCAACCATGAGCACCAAGGTGCTTTCAAAAGAACTCCGATACAAAGTTGTTGAAAGGCACAGATCAGGGGATGGGTAGAAAAAAAAATATATCAAAGGCCTTGAATATCTCTTGGAACATGGTCAAGATGATTATTAAGAAGTAGAAGGTGTATGACACCACCAAGAACCTGCCTAGATTAGGCCGTCCCTCCAAACTGGATGACCGAGCAAGAAGGATACTGATCAGAGAGGCTACCGGGAGGCTTTTATGGCCAAGACTGGTCAATATGTGCATGTGACAACAATATCCCAAACACTCCACAAATCTGGCTTGTATGGTAGGGTGGCAAGAAGGAGGCCATTACTCAAGAAAGCCCACCTTGAATCCCATTTGAAGTATGCAAAAAAACACTCAAACACTGTAGCCATGTGGCAAAAAGTTTGGTGGTCTGACGAAACTAAAACGGAACTTTTTGGCCTAAATGCAAAGTGTTATGTTTGGCGCAAACCCAACACAGCGCATCACCCAAAGAACACCATCGCTACTGTGAAGCATGGTGGTGGCAGCATCATGTTATGAGGATGTTTCTCATCGGCAGGAACTGGGGCACTTTTCAGGATAGAAAGGAAAATTAATGGAGCAAAGTACATAGAAGTCCTTGAGGAAAACCTGCTGCCCTCTACAAGAAAGCTGAAACTGGGATGGAAGTTCACCTTTCAGCATGACAACGACCCAAAGCACACAGCTAAAACTACACTGGAGTGGCTAAGGAACAAAAAGATAAATGTCCTTGAGTGGCCCAGTCAGAGCCCCGACCTAAATCAAATCAAAATTTGTGGCATGACTTGAAGTTTGCTGTCCATCAATGTTCCCCAAGAAACTTAACAGAGCTTGAACAGTTTTGTAAAGAAGAATGGTCAAATATTGCCAAATCTAGGTGTGCAAAGTTGGTAGAGACCTATCTCAACAGACTCACAGCTGTAATTGCTGCTAAAGGTGCTTCCGCCAAGTATTAACTCAAGGGGGGTGGAGACTTATCCAGTTATGATCTTTTTCAGTTTTGTATTTTTAATATATAATTTTTTCTCAATAAAAACTTATTTCCCCTTAACAGAAATTGCCTCACATAGGAAACCGTTTTATTATTATTTTTATTATTATTATTTTATTGTTATTATTATTAATAAATCAGAAATGCAAGCATGTTGATTTGCTGTAGTTTATTTGATGCCCGCAGCAGCACCCCACAGCTTCCATCTAAACTACAGGATGAATTGTGCACACAGAATATAACTGCAAATGTCTGTGCTGAATAGTACCCCAAAACCTTCCATGAAGATGTCCTTCGTACCAGCCTCCGGGAGGAAAACCTGCTGAACTGAGGGAGGATAGAATCTGAATTACTGGCACCGCACACCGGCAGTTACAGTGATACAAATGTGTAACATCAGCACATATAAATGCAAAGGATGTTATCATTGTTAAAAAATAAATAAATAAATAAAAACTTTCGAACCCCTCCAGGGGCCCTGAGTGCGTGGGCCTGAGTACAGCTGCACCTGTTATTGCTCCGTCACTGCCCCCTAGTGAAATTCAGGGTTCTTTTCTACCTCTGTTTTTAAGTAAGAGAAGCCATACTGTCTCACGCTAACCTAAGCAAGCACCAAGGGGGCTGGCTTTTCACCTGTGAAAATATATTGGCACACCTCTACTTTTGCAGCTCTGTGAAAGTCATATGAAACCCATTTTTTTTATTTGTGATGTGCCTACAATTTCGAATCATCACAAATCCCTTTTATGAAACAGGCCCATGATGACGCTATTTAGCAATGCAGAAACCGAAGCTCGGGTTCGCTACAACCAATCATGCCCATATAGCAACTCGGTGTGCCATCAAGAGAACTTTTGGCATCCTGAAGAGTCGATTACGCTGCCTGGGGTTCCTCATGTATGCACCTAAAAAGGTCTGCAAAATCTCATACAGTGCCTATTACTGACTGTACTCCTATTCACCTCACCTCTGGGTCTGTAAGTGCGGCTGCTATTACGACTCTCATTATCGTGACTGCTATTTATTTGTGCATGTTGAGTAATTTCCATTGTACTTAAGCTTACATAGGCTGCAGACTGCACCTATCCTTACATTAGCCCTTTAATCTACTCACTAGTAACCTCTAATTTTTTAATCTGTTTTCATTCCGTGCCATTGTCGACTTTTGTCCTCCTAGGGAAATGTATTGTCAGTAAGCAAAACAGTCTTTACTTCCCAGCAACTTGCACACCGATGCATGGCAAATGAAAATAAATCTTGAGATTTTTTTTAGCCTGTGCTAAGAGCCTTCGCAGTTTCATCAGGATTTGACAAGGGGTTCTCAGATAAATTAAAACATGTAAGTATGGTAGACAGTCAAACAGACTGCCTCAATATTCCCTTAAATGATACAGTATGTAACTTGTGCTATGAATGTGATAATTGAACAAGCAGTTCTCTGTGCACTCCCACCAGCCAGATGGGATATGCATTCACAGAAGGTATTTAATGTTTTATTAATGCTCATTATTTGATATCCACAACATACCAAGACATATATCCCAAAATTTAGTGTTTTCAGAAATCTGTAAAGATAACATTTATCAGACTATTGCCAAGGTGACCATTTGTGCATCTGTGTGTTATCTGTTTGGGGTGATTGAATTTAGTCATTAAACATTACTGTAATTCTTGTACAGGAGTGGAATTGTTACTCATGTTCCCAAGATACAGTAGTGATAATCAACAGCTACTCATTGAAGAGTTTCTCTCATGTATCTCAAAGCAGCATGTCGTTAAGTTACTAGCTATCAATGTAGTACTTTTATTTTCTGCAGTGAAGTAACACAAGTTTTCTAAAAGACCTTTGAATTGATTTCAGTACTGCCAAGTAAAAATTGATCAGGTGAGTTAAGGCAATTTGATTAGAAAAGGGTTCTCTCACAAAAATGCAAAACAGTATAATAAAACAGCAGCTCATTATCCTAGCAGAACTATTCCAAAAATATTATATCCACATTTGTGGACCCATGGACTAAGAGACCTTGTCCAGGATTGTTCTGGGCGATTATGTGCTGCTTTTTACTTATTTGCAATATTGAAAACAAAGAAATACCCAGACAAATAAGAATTCATTTTCAGTGTTTATTTAGATGTACAGTACAAGCTTTTCGCACCAGATTTTATAACAAGCTTGTGAACACTGGCAAATTACTTCTCCCACAGTACTACACCACACATTCCCACATACAGTATAAATCTTGATCTAACATTAACATACATCATTTCAAATACATAACAAAATTATCAAGTATCTAAGAATTAAGTTATGCAAAACAAATAAGGCATACAAAATATTGTAGACAAGTCTGCAATTTGAAGCCAAAACTGAAGAAATCACATTTTAGACAAAGCAGTAGTTGGTAACCAAAGTTGATAGATACATTAAAAAAAATTATAAAGCTCAGAAGATCATTGTACAATATAAATTCTTAGCTACAATAACAAAGCATTTGTATATTAAAATATTTACTGAAGGGCATACTTCGAATATACTTCCTGCACAAGACAAAGGCAACAATTTATTTTTTCAGATGCAAATATTAAATATTAAATAGCCTCTCCCTCCCCATCTAGCTGTACCCAAGAGGGCCACTTTCCTTTTAGACTGTAAGGCTTTAATATATGACAAATCTACAAGCAGCATGTGCTTCTATACAGTAAAAAGAAAACGGTACAGCTAGCTCTGTTTAGATAAGGTTGTGATTAAAAGATAATATTGGAAAAATAGTAGCAGAAGCAACTTAAAACATATAAACATGGTATTTACTATTAAGACCATATACAGTGTGTTTTGTGCAAAGATAGCCCACCCACTAGTTTTAAAACTGGTTAGGTGTAAACTGAGCAGCTGGTTGTTTTTTTACTGGTCCCCATCCCCAAACCGTTACTTAAAAAAAAAAGAGACCAGTTTAAAAAAAAAAAAGTGTCAAGCTAGTCTGCACTTCTGGAAAATAATATCAGCAACTGGAATGACAGGTATCAAGCTGGAAATTTGGCACCCAATGCCCCCTACATTTTTTATGCTCCTAATTTGCAGAAAGAAGGGTAGTGCAAAATAGATCCAAAACATTTGTTAATGCATGATTTTATGGGAGAGACCAAATGATTGAACTTAAAAAGTAGGGGAGGGACTTTTAAAAAAAAAAAAAAAAAAAAAAAAAAAAAAAAAAAAAAAAGGCCAAACACATGTCCTTCGTATAACCTATGGTAGCACCTAATGACCATTACTGAAGACTGGAGAAAAACAAAACAAAACAAAAAAAAAGTCTATAAAATTCATCATTAGACAGGCTACACATCAACACCATTCTCCACTTTTCTTTAGCAGTAGGTAGCAGGGATTGCCTCTCCTTCACTGAATGCAACAGTTGGTTCGGTAACCATTGGAATCTTTGAATCGGAGCCGCATCTTTGGACGATATTTCTCCAGGTACAACAGCTGTCTGCTATTGAATGCACCCCTGCGCTTCCTAGGGAGCGGAATTAATTTTTTTTTAAAAAAATAGCCATAAATCATCAGCAACAGAAAAAACATGATAATCGATCAGTAATTAGAGTGACTTACAAACAGAGCTTCCATATAACCTACCTAACCCAATTAAGATTAAATAGTCAGTGTAGCGGCATGTATCGCCTAAATAGTTATATATATATATATATATAAAAGAACTTACTGTCTTATGAACTGGACTGCATCTTCATATTTCATTCCGCACTCAATCAGTGCAAGGGCAACCAGGACTGGAGCTCTGTAATGCAAAAAAGCCATTCAACAGCTACTAGTCATGAAGGAAAGTTTGTTAAAAAAATTTATATAATTTGTTTAATTTACACTAGATCAAATTAAAGAACAATAAGGTAGTATGTCAAGTAGACAAACGCTTCTTGTAGCAATTTGATCAACCTATACCGAGCCAGGATATACTGCACAGCTGTATTGTTTTTAGAGCAATTTACAGCATCGAAGAGTTCCCAGAGATTGCATCGCCCACTCATTTGCAGGGATAATGTCAGTGTAAATGTGTAAAGTTGATCAAATCAACCCTTTTGGTAAGTTTTACTTTAAGGAAGTAAATAAGCACAGGAAAATTCTGAACACACAATTAGAGGGGGAAAAGAAAAAAAAAAAAAAAAAAGCAGAACATACCTTCCAAGTCCAGCTACACAATGAACAGCAATGCAACAACCAGGCTCCTCACGGAACTTTGCTTTCAAGAGGTTCAGCCAATCATCCACAATCTGGTTTGAAGGCGGGGCTCCATCATCAAAGGGCCAATCCTTAAAGCCAAGATTAAATACATGAATAGTTAACACACAGCAACACGCTTATGATGCTTTGTTGTGCAGACATTCAACTATACTTACTAAAACCTGAATGCCTTCTTTTTCCACTAGAGATGTATCATAGGTGGCTTCACACACTCTCACCACTGTAGTAACTCCATATTTTTTCAGCTCCTTCAAAAGAAACGTTAGAGTGATCAGTATGTAGCCTATAAAGCAGAATTTGTAAATCAAATCAGATGTGAATATTTGGGTGTTTTTCCCTTTAGTGCCACAAATAACATTTAGTAATTCACAAAGCCGAACACTGCAGTTAAGCTGGTATAGCAACAGTCACCTGCAAATATCTAGCCCAAAAACAATGAAAACTTCAACATTTCAGTAAAGTAGCAATTTTCCTTGCCAAGGTTCTGAAACCATATTTCATTTTAGAAACAAACTATGCAATATAGCTTATGAATAAAGGGAAAAAAATAGATCACTATAACCTTGCAATTATGTAACAATCTCCAACTAGTCACAAGCTGTGATTTCAACTGATTAAGGCACCAACAGAGGACTAGCGATTTTCTTGCTGATATTGTACCTAAAGTGCAATGTATAGATTAAAAAACACAAGTTTATTTGACCTATAATGGCTTACCTCTATGAATTTGTTTAAGGTTGCATTGGTGGGGTTGTGAGTGATGAGGAATCTCATGTTCTTGTAAGTGATCTCCACAGGGGCTGGACGATTCATTCGAGCCATTGTTAAACAGGTTTTATATAAAACAGAACCAGATTGTAAAAGAAATTGTGGATATATGGAAACAAATTTTTACTTTCACTATACTCCACTTGAAATTCTCAGCACTGGCAAATATGTTGAGTATAATTAAGGGGGGGTGGGGTGGGAATGAACCTCTTAGTAGCAATTCTTAATTTCAGTTATACTGAGGCCACCAAAATACAGTGCACTGAAGATTATCCCATCCAGGTTTTGTCTCCTCTGTTAAGTGCCCTGCCACTTTCTGAATTCAATGCTTTTTATCTGGGTTATCAGTACCACTGGTACTCGGGTCCTAAGGGGGTTTCTTCGTGGAGTAGTAATGGATTTCTACAGTTCACTTGTCTGCATAGACGTCGTGCTGTGCCTGGCAGTAGTCTCCGCTGCCTTTCAGAAACTCCATAAATGTGTGACCAAGAACACCACAGAACTGCTGTAATGTAAAAAAACAAAACAAAACAAACAAGTCAATGGTAAAGGCATACACCCCTTCATGCATGTAGCCTATATGCATACCCAGAAGAGGGTTAAAAAATAAAAAAGTGATAATTATGCAAATGAATTTTATGGAAACTAGCACTACATGTAAGCATTTACCTTTTGAAATGAAACTAGAAATGGGAGTTTGAAAGCAAAATCTAATGGATGTCATATCCAGAGATTAAAAGCAACGTGGCACCAAAATGGTTAAATAAGCAATAAGGCACGAGAGGTCATGGGTTGTGCTGGACATTGTCACTTGTGTTGTTTGACAAGGTGCAGCAGAGTGCCTGCAACCAACCACAAAGTGACAATACCCAGCACAACCCACGCCCTCAAGTGCTTTATTGCTTTTATAAAGCGTAGTTAAACATTTTATAATGTAAAGATAAATCTATATACAGTAAACTCCGGCTAAGAGAACACCCCTCGGGAAGCAAGCCAAGCGTTCTCTTAGCCAAAGTGTACTTTAGGACAGAGTTGACCACCAGACAAAATATGAAGCAAAAAACTCATTTATTTATTAACTGTCAAGATGACGCACGTGCATCAACACATGAAATGAAAAGAAAAAAGTAAAAGAAAAGCAATAGGCAAGTGTATGTTAATAAACAAAAAAAATAAACAGACAAAATTAGTGTCAATAAACTGCCAAACTAAATTAACACAGCACCTCTACACATGTTTGCAGCTGCAACTCTAGATTAATTATGAATACCTGTAAAAGAGCAATATTCAATACATGCACACAATTATTTAACAGAACGGTGAAGCAACTCACCAGAACGAAAAACACCATATTGCTCGGCAGCTTGTCTGATTCAGGTTTTTTTTTCAGGAGCTCGAACAATTTCCAACTTTTTGTAGCAAGAGAAACAGCAGCGCGTTTCGCCGTTTGTTTACATGCCATTTTGTAGCGATGAGATTCACTCGTGGAAATCAGAATACAAAACGAGGCAATGATATGACGGCGGTTCTGGAAAGATTGAATAAACCAATCAGTGTGCCTCAAGACACTCTCGCGATGACAAGTCACATTTGAAAAGATTGAATACCATTTGAATTGAAGTTTGATGATGAAGTTATCAGGTTACAAAACAGTACTGTATCAGTTGTGAACGAATCGCTTGCAGCACCAAAAAGGTAATCGTTTAAACGAAGTTCCTATTCCTTTAGGCGACGCATTTACAATGGGAGAAATCTGTTTTACCACAAGGGTGTTCTCTTAGGCGAAGTGTATGCAGAGATGACTGTAGTTTCTAAGCATGTATTTACATTTTGAGGTATATAACCTTACAAAACAGAAAATAGTCCTTTTAACTAAAAATAATATTAAGGTAAAACACTTCCTTTTTTTGTTTCAATAAATGCATATATATACACACATCTCTCTCTCTCTCTCTCTCTCTCTCTCTCTTATATATATATATATATATATATATATATATATATATATATATATATATATATATATATACACACACACAAGAAAGATCATTTGTGCACTACAATGCTTGATATTGACGAGGTGCTGACCAGTATAAGGTAATTACATGTAATGAAAGTAGAGTCTCTACGGCAATGCAAAAGTTCAAAATTCTTTCAGCCAAACTTTCAGTTTAGATGGCTTACCAAAAGAGTTTCTGTAGAGACATTCATGGTCGCACTCTCATTATTTTTTATATATATATATATATATATATATATATATATATATATATATATATATATATATATATATATATATATAATTTTTTTTTTTTATAAAGACTTTAAATAACTATTTAAAAAAAAAAAACTTGCTTAGTTATGCTTCACTTAATTTGACTTTATAGACATTAGGAGGAGGCATTAAAGTGCAGGAAGAGGTTTTGCTATCATCAAATCTTGTTTGTTTATTGATATTGCTCCAGTGCTTTCTATTGTCTAGCGAGGGTACCCAGTAACTCTGCAGGAAGGTCGCGAATCTGTGACCGCTGATGGACATAATTTCTCTCGCTTGCAATCCAGCATTGGACAGTTTCTGTATTACGATACTGTAGATGCTTTGATTAGTATATATTTGTGAGGTGCCTGCATATTCTATGTACCATTGTTGTTAGATAGCTTTAAGTGCTTTGCTTTGTTGGGATGAAGATAAGGCAGGTGGATTTTCTGGAAGTTTTAAAAAGTACTTCTCCAGTGAAGCTATGGGGCACAAGAGGTTTCCAGGCTCTTCAAACATGAATGCACAATTAGATTCTTTGTTCTGTTTCTGGGGATTGTTGTGATTTTTTTGTACTTTCATTAAAGGTCATGGTGGCATACTTAGCTCTGTTTATTGCACAAAAAGTTGCTTAAATCAGACCTTTTTAAATTGTTATCTGCTCCTAAAAAGTTGCAGAGTTAAAGTTACTTATAAAATGTTAGTTAAATTGAAATCTGCAACTGTTTAAGGAGCAGAAAACAAATAAAAAAGTCTTTCTGTAAATGTTTTATCTAGGCCTTCTCGTCTCAGTTTTTTAATTATACCCACAAAACACATTATTTGAAGTTGTGAATTCTGTGTCACTCATTAAACTCCTGGATAAATTTAGAAGGGGTTATTTATAAATGTCCATTTAATCCACCAAGGGCACCATCATAGCTACTTATTCTGTATTACTCGCCTTTCCAATTTCTGACTGCAAAATAAATTTCTAAGGATATTACTTTACTGTACTTTTGTAATTAATTTAAATTCAATTTTTTTTTTTTTCAGAAAGCCAGTCATTGAAGCATTTAATAGCCAATTTGTTTGTTTTTTCTAGTACATCAGCGTGATGGGACAACTTTCTTTTCTTCAGTTTCGGGAGAGTTGCTTTTATGAATTGATGCAGTTTTGTTTTGTAACCATTCATCAATTGTCATGGGCACAAACCATTCAAAAGTGATGTCTTTGGTATCTTCCATGACAGCAGGTACTTTGATAGATGTTTTCTTTGATTTTGCGTGGGGCAGGGACACGTGGTTAGCACAGGTGCAATGATTTGCCTTTATAGCCAAGTTCTAAACAGCGCCATTGTGCTGGATATTGTAATGGCTTGGAACACTGATGGACCAATTAGCATGCAGTATTCTAAAACTTAGTTTTATAATGTTCACTTGAAACCTTCTATAATGGAACTGGAGAATATCTTGTGTACCAATTATAAAACAACCTACTGGAAAGTATGAGGTCTGTACTCTATCATTGACATGGCCAGAGGTTCAAGCAATGCAGTTTTAACTGGACAACACTGGTAGTGGAACTTAAGTATGGCCCTACCAAATTCACTGTACATTTTCATAAATTTCATGGTCGTAACATTTAAAAATCTTAAATTTCTCAGTTTCAGATATTTTAATCTGAAATTTCACATTTGTGTAGCATAGTATGAACATGTAGTTAAAAAGGGCAAAAGATAAAACATTTTAGTTAACCTGAAGTTAACAAAAGCATGTTACTAACAAAGTAGAAATGCTAAAAGAAAATGAAACAAATCCAGGGATCACTATGACTTGTGTTTCTGTTATTGTTACTAAAGAAAACTGTTCTGGTTTTAAACGCCACTGTATGCAACAGTTGCTCAAAAACTATTGTGAAATGTTGTTTTTCTTTATTCCCTATCTCTACAGTGTAAATACCTGTCCAGATTTAGATAAGAGTTCTCTGCATCCATGGAGTTTGTTGGAATTGATACAGACAGCGCTGAACTAGGGACAGGTTAGTAGCTGGACAATATATCCAGAGGCTAAAAAATGTTAAATGTGAAGTCTCTGAAATTACTGACATTTACTTATTTGTCCTGCGCTGCTTTTAATGTATTTTTCTGTTCATACTATTACTTAGTTAATATTTGTCTTCCAAGTTATTTTTCATGATCTGATGCAGTAATGATTATTTTAGATTAAGGTCTAATTTGACTCGCCTGACAGTACTACCTTGGTCATACTAAACCTGCCTTGGATGCCCATGTCTACCAATCAGTGAAAAGTGCCCAGTTATTGGCTGTTGTCAATTGATAAATCCTGTCCAGTTCATGATGAGCTTTTTTTTTTTTTTTTTTAAATTGAAACAAGCTAACAATCACATCAAGAACCTGTAACAGTACATATAACTTCTAGATTTTAGTGCAGTGTAAAAGTACACAAAACAGACCAGGTTTTACAGTGCATTTTGAATCAGTGGAATTTTTTGAATAAATAAACAGACAAAGGAAATATTCACAACTTCAAGATTAAAGTGGGAGGCGGAGGGCGGGTTAATTGCTCCCCTCCAGCCAACAACAAGTCTTGACTTGTTTTGATTTCATCAAAGCAAACTACTGTACTTGACATTCATTCAGCTAGGCCATACTTTAAATACACAGGCAACAGGTATGTTATTAATATTAATTAGTTGGATTTTTTTGTTTTGTTTTGTTTTTTGTATTATTTTTGGCGATTCAATTTAAGATTTGTCAAACTTACAGAACTTCTATTTACGTATCGGCAATATTTCGTTTAAACATTTAAATATGTTTATTGACTTTACCAAGCTGTATTCGGTTACCATTATTAAAATATACGGTTCAACCTGTCGTTTATCTGGAAATAAACCAAACCAACCTCAATTACCAAGCACGTATATACCTGATTATTATAAACGTTGAGTTGCAAGTTTGTCCCTGATGTTCACATCAGACCATATTTTGTTAAGCATATAAGAAAAACAAAAACAAAACAGAAACGCCAAATTATCTATTAATAGTACACACCCGATTTTTTTTCTTCTTTTGTGTGGCCATTTATAGATCTAACCCTACTTTTTTTTTTTTTTTTTTAATCCACCGAGCCACTTACTGTAGGATTAAGTGTACAAATGGACCCCTGTTAATTACAACCGTGGGTTCCACCACGTTCTTAATACGGTTTATTTTTGATAAACTTAAAATAGTCAGACTGAATCAGTGACGCTTTTTATGTAGTAGCGTGCGAATCACACCACTGTATTTTACTAGTAAATATAGCGTCATGGTTTTATTTGAATATTTTTAAAAAATCACGTTTTTATAAGTTTGGTACTGGCTGCCTATTCTTGTTGGTGGGCCACAAAATGCAAAACCAACCAAGAAAGAAAGCCAGGGCATGCCCTGCCCTACTTCAGTTCAGAACTAAACTGGATTGAACAGGCTCGTGTACTTATAACGCCGCACTACGCTGTTCTTATGAAATTGAATAAAAAATACACAGCTTCCATCAATGCTCCAAGACACAACTAAGCAGATATCAAAACACAGTCAATTAAATACTAAAAATGCAGTTTAGTAAATCAACTACGCAGACTGTAAAAATGTGCCTTATTAAAACCCCGACTGATCTATTTTGTTTTAAATACATTTCAAATACATTTATAACAAAGCTCTATCGGCATAAATGAAACCAGCATCTGTTTGCAGTCAGTGGCCATGCGATTAAAGAAAGGCTCTTTGTGTAATTTTCACCTCCATCACAAAGCTTAATCTTGTGCTGTTCACAAAACATACTTCGTGGGAATTGTTACTTGAACGTATACTAAAACACAGCAAGGCTAGGGAGTTTACTTTTTATTTAACAATCACAAACGTCGCGTTTATGTAAATAAAATTGCCTTGACCGAGTAGCACGTGTAATTAAATGTAGCTAGATGTTAACACTCGGAAGAAACGAATAAAAATTAAATACAAATTCCAAACTGTGAGGCCAGGTAATAAAACGACGCTAAGTGACCGAGGCTACAGTTAATCATATTATTACCACAATTTTTTTCAATTAACAAAACACAGCAATGTAAATGAACTGGTACTTACAGGGATATGCTTACTCATTGAAGATTGCAGCTTAATCATAAAGCCGGTCCCTATGAAGAAAATTAAATATATGGTGACTGTACCATACAGCTATCAGGCGTCGTCGGCGTCTGCTGCTCTGTGCTTGACAGCGGTTCCCTTTCTTCCATGACCCCTCCCCGTGTCTACAACAGAATGACATGACGTGTGCGCTTACTCAGTGCGTCACAATTCAGCTTTATTTATTTTTTATTTTTTTTGTATTTAAAAATTTAAACATAGATACATGCAGTGTACTGCTTTAAATACTCTTGCCACGCAGACGGTAATATTTGGTGCAAAATATCGTTGCATTTAATATAGTAATGTTAGAAGACCTCTATTATCCGATGGTTAAAGGTTATCGCGTTACCAAGAGACCGGTAACAAGTTTTTGTCACTGCAAAGTTTGCAAAAATTTTAAATAAAATGTCAGTGTTACAACATTTTCAGTAGCTTAGTGTTAATACCCTTCATTAACTGACATTCCTACAACAGTGCCACTTTGTCTCTTTTAAAAAGTAAAGGCTTCAGAATCTGGTCCAGCTTTGTCAACTGTAATGTAACTATTTCTCTAAAATCAGACTTTGTGTAATGTTAGGTCTTCCCTATCTGAATAAGTTGCTTCACATTTAATTTTCTTATAGGGACTTTGTATAGAAGTAGGAGCCAGCACCATCGATCTGCCACGTTGAATCCCGTTTCCCTTTGTTTTGTTGGGTGCAAACTTAACTACAACTTCAATTCTGTGCGCTAGATGCTGCTGCAGCACTCACGAATATATTGATTCTTGGCTAATTTAGCCATAAGTCTGTGGCAGGCAGCTAGAACTGAAGAAAAGCTCTTCAACACTTCCATTTAAACTTCCTTAACCAGGGGTGCAAATCGTTTTGAAAACTGGTGCTAGACTGTTTTGAAAGTTTAGCACCAGAGAGCCTACTGGTGCTAAATGATCAAACCCTGCCCTAATCAAGTCACACTCACAACTTCCCAGACTACAGGAACCTTCTATGTGGATGAGTGTGGGTGGATCATGTGAGTTGTCCTAGTAATATTGTTGCTAGGAGGTACACATGTTGTTTGTTGAGATGCTGTGTAACGTGTTGTGTAGCAGATTAATCATTTGGGAGTCTAGTATTGAAATTTAGGTTTGAGACATAATTTAAAAAAAAAAAAAAGTTTTTATTTAACATCATGTAATCAAAGCAACAGTCTATCACACTTTGTAATTTGATATGTTAACATAACATTATTCAGCAGGTTTTATTTAATTTTATGAAGCAAAATAAGTTAATTCTATACTGGATGATGCAAAACTTTTGGCCATAGCTGTAGTTCCAGACCACAGTTCAGGAACATGAACTCTGGTATCAATCATTCTTTTAAACTAAAGGCATAGTTTTTTGAAGAGTGAAGGAAAAATGTTAAAAAGGGTTATTCTCAGCAGTTTGCATTGAGACAATAACAGTAATAATAACATCTTTATTTTTATATAGCACCTTCATAGTGGACCACCATCACAAAGTGCTTTACAGAGGTAGGCTGTGAACTATTTGCAGAGTCACTTACAATATGACATTGACTTAACATCTCATCCACAGGATGGATCACAAGGAAGTTAAGAGACTCGGTCACATAGTGAGTCAGTCAGTGGCAGAGGTGGGACTTGAACCGGTGACCTTTACCCACTGGATCACACTGCCTCCTGATTATGTATTAGTTTTAACATACCCAAACACAATTGTAAGAAAGACACTGGGATGATCCAACAACTAAACAACTCAAAGTTCTGCACCTAATTCTGGATAATCAGCATTTTCTTTTAACTTCCACAATAAAAGGCAGTGTTGTGTAATGCATTGAGGTTACAGATTCTGACCCCTGCTGGTGAGATAGTTAACCAGCACCCTGCTGGTGCTGGTTAACGGCTCTAAAACTGCTTAGGAAAACAATCCTTGGTAAGACGCTCGCTTGTGGTGTATAGTCACTTGTCTGCTTAGCATCTGCAGTGGTACACTAACTCAGAAAGCCTGAACATGGTTGGGAACATACATTGTACAATGAGGGTTTTTTCCTTTAATCACTCTTTCCAGATGTATTTCTCAGCTCAGATCAATAGATGGTTCCTTTGTAAACTCTTATCTGTCAAGCCAAGGAGTGTTGATTGTACTGGGTAAATATATAGAGAGAATAGTTTGATGTTTGTACTGTGGTCCAAACACATCCATAGTTTAATCCAGATTGTTCTGTTCTGTTAATGATTTGTAACATGATGTGCACAAATTGATTAGAGACTTTTAGTATTTACTAGTTCCTAAGAGATTCCAAAGATAATATTCTATTGGGTTTAAATCAAGTTATTTTACCATTTGTCACCTTTCATGAATGTCTCTATATGTTGTTATTGGAAAGTATGTCCCATGTATGTAATCCTGTTTGGATGGATATTTTGGAATAGCCTTTTTAAGGAATTTATAGCATTCACTGATTCATCAGAGGTGAGTTTGGTGTGCTAAGTAATTAGGAAGAAAAGGTACTTAATTTGTGTCAAGATTAGGACAACTAGGTGCTCATGCCCTTTTTAGAACCAAACTGTGGTTGAGAAACAACTTTGTTGGAATTTTCATATTAAAATCAATGCAGTATTGCAGAGGAGAAGAAGAATGATGGTTGATTGGTTCTAGATATGGAACTGGAGTTTGATGCATCATTTTTTGTTTTGCTTGCTGTACTGAGTGGACACTATCACACTCATAAATACATACATTTTGAGGAAAATTGCAATGCAAATGTAAATGTTGGTAATATTTTATCAAAGATAAGTTGATTAGATTTAGTAGCTTATTGGAACGGATGTTAATACAGTCAGTGATTAATATTTCCTGCAACTGGCACAAAGATGCAAATGGAGGATGTCTCATTCACTCAATCAATCTTTATTTTATATAGCGCCTTTTATAGTGGACCACCATCACAAAGTGCTTTACAAGATGCAGTAACAACAAGAACATCCATAATACTTCAACTAAAGAGAAATGCATAATACATGATATGTGTGTGTGTGTGTCTCTCTGAGGTATTATGCCAGTTGAGTTTCTTGTGTGATATATATATATATATATCAATATAATTATAATATATATAATATAATATATATATAGATATATATACATATAATAATATTATAGAATAGATAGTACATTAAATACAGTGAAAAGTACATAATACATGATAGTAGCATAATACGTGAAATAGTAGCAACCGCTAATAGATATCAGGCTTAAAGAGCATAGAAAGCAAGAGAGAACAGGTGGGTCTTGAAAGTTGATTTAAAGTGAGCGTGGAAGCACTAAGCACCAAAGCTGGGAAAGAGTTCCAAAGAGTCGGAGGCATGAAGAGCCATGAAGATTTTGGATTCAGATACAATCCTAAGGCAATATAATTACATATAGGGCTACATTTCTGGCTCAGTTCTTTTTGAAAGGTGAAAAGCAATGTTATATAACTAATATAAATTTGGAACATTCATTTTCCTGCTTCCACTTAAATCTAAATTGTTTCTTGCTAGTTTTACAACATCACAATTGTCTGCAAACAGTTCAAAACCAGGCCCAAAATCAATGGCATATACTGTACCTATACATAATGGCAAGTGGAGTATGATGCCACTAATCAAAGCCATAAAAAATGTATAGAAGCTTTGACATTCTCTCTTAAACAAAGAGATTCACTCCAGTATTATATACATCACATCTGAACTGTTTACTAGCACTCCATCAGTTACAGGAGTATTTGGTTGCTATAGGTTTTTATTGCTATAGAAACTATTTTTAAGAATACCTCAGAGAGACAAGAGGTCCCCGTAAGTAGTCATGCAGCTCACTGAGACTTCCTGGAAGCCTTAAACATCAGGTGTAATACAACTCTTATCAGGAAGTAAATAACTGTTTGCAAGTATCCTCAGGCCAAGTCTATGTGGTCATTTCTAAGTGTGGTCCAGATTATAAATGATAATTTCAAACTCCACTACAAGCCACCCAAAAAGGTATAACTGATACATATTTTTGAACTCTTCTCTGATGATTGTTAGATATGTTACAGTAATAAAGTATCACAGAGTAAGAACTAAACGGTCTTGACATTTACAAATGCTTATTTATTTGTAATATATTTTTGAAGTATTGGAATATTTATAAGAAAAATCATGTTTGCCTGCATTGCATTTTCATTTATAAAAACTGCACTGTCCCAATCACTTAAAGTAAACATAATGCATTCTGTTCTGTTTCTGGAATGTGTTTCATAAAATTATATTTACATCTTTGTTTTACTGATCTTTTAGAAACAAGATTACATGTGACATGGAAGAGGCAGTTTACTATTAGAGAGACCACCCTTACACACAGTTACAACCTCTACTTTTATCAGTGTATTTATGTTGAAAATGATGGCCATTGGCACATTAGAAGAGACAGTAAAGTGATGTTGTTATTTCTACTGAAGTTCTAACTATTATTTTGTGTCTTGAAAAAAATCTCAAAAAACAAAATACAGAAAACCACAAAGACAGGCTGCTACTTAAATACATTGTCTGTTATGGGCCCATGGAAATCTCCAGATTGCTTTTCCAAAATAAATAAATTTTAAACTGAGAAGCCAGATTCTGTCTAATATATTAAGAGTCCACTAGATGGCAGTTTGTGTCTCTTTTAATTCTAAAGAATACTCGTATTGTAGTTGAATTTACTGAAATACCCTTCTACAAAAACAGACGTTTGTCATGTCCATAACAACAATTGTTTGACGGCTTTACTTGAGTGTACCGTCTACAGACAACTTTAAAATAATAACAATAATAAAAAAAAATCAGCTGCCAAGTCTTTTAGACAGTATTGTGAGACCTGAAAATTAAATAGTCACAACCAAATGAGTTCTGGTCTCACTGTACGTGCCTGCAGATGGCAGTTTGATGGATGCTCTCTATCAATTCAGGGACAGTCTAGCTGCCAATTAAGGTATCAGTATGCTTTGTAAATGGAGCAGTAAACAAAACGCTTTTGTTCGTTGACATTTTGAGCCAGATTTAATAGGATTTACACCAACAGTTAGTCCCTGCTTTTGTTTAATAAATCAACAAGTCATTCAATGTAGAATGAAAAGGTCTTTGTGCTAATTCACCGATCACAACGCCGAATTAATCGACCATCAGAAAGCTCAGATACGCTTAGTTACAGTATCCAATCGCCATAACCTCGGACCAGTGTTGCGGAATTGGGCTACTTCAAAAACACAGCCGCGGATAATATTAAGGAGTTGCGAGTTGATAATGGAATTAGACTGGTGGTACAACTTTAAAAGATTGAACTGTTTTCATGCTATTTCATATTGTTTGGGATACAGTACCAGCATTAGTATTTCAATAAGGTGATCACACTGTAATTCCATTGCTGGCCTGGTATGAATGTTGATTTGTCCCTTCAGAGCTTCCGTACGAATTTGTTGCCAGTGACGTGTACATGAGCTATACTGGGGCTTGTAGTTTTTATCAAATTTATACTAGGTATCTTTTCTTCGGAAACCTTTTGCTTTTTTTATTTTATGCGTGTTAATAAGCTTGCTTTCAGTTAAAACAAATAACTGGGCTATTTTTTGGGCTATTTTTGAAGTGGCTTTGGACTATAAACTCAGCAGAAATCTGACAACGTTGCATCGGACAAACAAATGCCATATTTACAGTTTCGCAATGTTACGGTATACGTTTTTTTTTTTTATTTTTTATGTTACGATATACGGTTTTTTTTTTTTTCTTAGCGGTGGAAAATGGTGAAAAGGTGTGCCAGGGGGACTTGCAATAGCGACAAAAGGTTCCCAAAACGTTCATATGCACATAAAGTGCATCAGTAAAGACAAGTCTGCTTTTAAAAGCTATTCAAGCTGCCAAGACTACTGTTTTCCGTGTTTGAATGCATTTTAACACGCTGCAACAGCAATATTACTAGTTATATGATGTAACATTATTAGTACTAAAATAAAAAATAAAAATAAAATTAAAAATAAAACACCACAGCAAAGCACAACATTAACTTTTAACATATAGGCCATATGTTCACACTCCTGCTTTATGTAATAACTTCAAGAATAATCTTACCGTGTTTGCCATGCTCTCTTCGTAGTGTCTATTTATTCTTTTTAATTATTAAAAAAAAAAAAAAAAAAAGTTAGCACAACTAAGCACTTTTCACAGCGGTGTGATAACAGGTACTCGATGGGTAGGGTTATGGTGTAGACCAGACAATAATTACATAGCTTCCATAACTTATAATGCAATGTCTACATTACATAAACTACAGTACTGCTCAGTAATGTTTTCACATCGACCTCAGTCAACAACGTGTGCGGCTTATCACTCTTAAACTGAGATGGGTAAGATTTCTATTTTTATGGTATTCTCGACTGCTGAGATTTTGACATCATGGATGTACCCGTCAACAGCGTACTGAAGCCCGTTTTGTTGACTGCGGGATTTTGTCAGTTTTCCAAAAGGATGCTGCAACGTTTTGTTTTAATTCGCAAAGTCTAATACTTGAACTTGGCGCGGCTGTCATTTTTATATCGGCAGCTTACCCGACAGAGCAACAGTATCTAGGGCATGAAAAGTGGGCCGAGATAAAGTCGGATTTTGAATTTTACAGTGTGTGCTCTGTCGCTGGTTCCATGGAGTATGCATTCCGCTGCGCAACTAGCTGGGATGTGCAACGGGAGACACGTTGCCAGGCAGCCGATTGAGCAGGGATGCTCCGGCTGGGGCTTGGCTGACTGGGTCCTTGATTGGCTAGAGCCAGTTGAAAAATCAGCTGCCCCGCAGAGCTTGGCTGCTGCAAGGCCATAAGCACACAGACCGGCGCTGCAATGACGCACCCATGTTGCCACCAGGGGAGAGCATCCAGGAGGAAAATGACTACTGCAGAACCCTTCAACTCCCAGACCCCAGACCGAATCAGTGAAGATGCTGCCCAGCGTGTAAAAGCGGCAGAAATGCATTGCTGGTCTCTCAGTTCACTTTCTTGTTTTAGTTTAATGTGTTGCTTACTTTCAGTATGTTTTCTTTTTATTCTGTCAGTGTGAACATGTACCTCAATGCAATAGTATTTGCAACGCAATGCATCCTCTGCCTTATCTTGCCCACTTCTCCAATTTGACTTTTTGTATACTTCAAAAACATTTTCTTTTTAATATTCACTAACTGATTTACGTTTTCTCTCCATTCCCCAGCCACTCAAAATATAATATTTTAGTGTAAGTATTTAAGTTTAGTTTTTGATCAAGCTAGTTACTATGCCCAGCACTTGCCACAATAATCTGACTTTGACTGGCCATTGGCTAACAGAATCAGGTGATAATGTGTTTGTGAAGCAAAGAGAACCAATCACTTGCACGTTTGAAAGTTATTTGATCCTCTGTCTTGACCTACACGCTGTATCCTAGGATACAGTGTAGAGCTGCTTGTTATAATGACAGAGTCAAAACAGCATTTGAATCAAAATATTGTTTATTTCCTAAAAAATAGCACCAGCAAAATACTGAATAGTAGACTAATAATCGGATAAACCAGTAAAAACCGAGGTTCAGAAATTATGCAATTTTTCAGTAAAATTTGGAATAAACCAGAAATGCAGAACACTGTACACTGCATTGCACAGCAGATGCTCTTCCTGCCTGGGACCAGATCACACAAAAGAGACATTGATGAACCATAGTTTCTGTGAGCTTTATACACATTTCTCCAAGCGCATTTCTACAGAGCTCTCTGTGTTTCTCACTCCTGCACAGCGCTCTTCTCCATCACCCTCTGGAAGAGAGGTGGTTGCATCCTTACCTTATGGCTCTGTGCCAAGGGAGAGCAGATGACGCGCTCAGGAAAGTAGCCCACACAGGAATCCGTGTATATGGTCTTCCTCATCATCCTCTGCCTCTCCTCCCCTAAGGGAAGAAGAAGAGTCGCTGTTCCAAGAGATCGGCGGACTCAGAGCAGATGGAGAAGCTCTAGGCATTAGTTTCCCATCAACAAACGGTGGTCACAGAGTTACTGCATGAACGTTTGCCGCTGCCTTTCCTATTGGGGTCACAGGGTTACGAGTGCAGATTAGTAGCAGGGTGATGTGCTCTCCCTCATTGCCTCTGGTGGGCAAACAGGAGCTGGATTTCCTGTCTGAGGACGTGGAGTCAGACAGCACATGCCCTGCGGTTAAGCTCTCCCTTTCAGCCGTGCTTCTACCACTGATCAAGAGGGCCACTGCAGTCTTGCAAGTGCCTTGGTCTACAGAAGGTGAGACAAGGCAGTCCATCCTTGATGACAAGCTACCACCTCTCCCGTGTCCACTCCCAGTGCACCCAGATTTTCTTTTTGAGATCTAGTCGTCCTGGGGTCACCTGGCTGTAGCTCCTATATAGGACATCCTATATAGGGGTGCATGATGTGGAGAAGCTGGGCCTGGCCCAATTTCCACCGGTGGAGGCTTCAATTGCTGCGTTTGTACAGATGCCTAATTTTGCACTTCTGTCCAAGGATGCTATCTGCCACAACAAACAGTGCTAAGTCTCGGAGGTGATTCTCAAGCATGCCTATTCAGCCAGTGTGTTTGCCGCGCAGCTTTGCAACTTTAACCCTTTGTAGTCCTATGTCGGACCAGGTCAACATTACAATTTTCCCTTTCCCGTCCGACATCATCAAAAAGACGTAAAGCACGTGTCTCTAGTCGTTTTTTCTCTGGAAAAAGCCAAGAAAACCTTCAATGGCCAAGTGAGATCGATAGGAGCCGAATGAAATTGAAAAAAGGCATATCTCATAGCCCCCATCAACTACAGAGATAACACGGCCTTAACAAAGGAGGTAGCTGCTTCTGCATCCAGCACTCAAAGAATATCACAGACATTTGTAGAGCATTTTGGAGATGTTACAGTAATAAAATAATGACTTGGATCGCATTATTGAGGAGTTTGGCGATAAAACAAGTGATCAGGAGAGCATTTATTAGTATGCACATCTATAAAAAGGTATGTGAAAAATACAGTGAAGAAAGGGTGGGGCTTGGCTGGAGCTGCAGTACTGATGTCATTTTGCGATGCAATGCGTTTTAAACGTATTTTACTTAAATTAAATTTAATTAAATAATCAACAACAACAGTGTGCTGTAATATTGTTGTAATTGTATATATTGCATTGTACTCTATCCACAGATTCACACTCCGTGGCTTCGGCCTCTGTGTCCCCTGGTATACTCTGTGTGCTGACCAGGCATGTGACTACATGTGCTGCATTAATTAGGTGCACCAAGAGTGCACGGAACACAGCGCATAGCGCCTCGTGCACACGGTGAGCTCATAGCTTGGTGCACTCGACACCCTCCTAGGAGGACTGTTCTCCCCGAGTGGAGCCTTGATGTTGTACTGGAGGCTCTCACGAAGGCCCTATTTGAGCCTATGCTCTTCATAGAGTTGAAGCATCTGTCTATAAAGACAGCCTTTCTCTTGGCTATCACCTCCGCTAAGCGAGTCAGTGATTTGCAGGCGCCGTGGGCGCACAGCTCCTGTATTCATATTTGGGACGATGGCAGCAGGGTGTCACTGTATACAAACCCTGCTTTCTTCCCCCCAGGTGATTACAGCCTTCCACATGAATCAATCTGTGGAATTGGAGTCTTTCCATCCACCTCTGTTTGCTTCAGAGGAGGGTAGGAAATTGAATTTCCTCTGCCCAGTGTGGGCACTGAGATGTTATGTGGATAGAACAAGAGCTCTGCGTCATTCTGACCTGCGCTTTGTCTGTCACGGTTTACGGGCCCTAGGACAGTCCCTCTCAAAACAGCGACTGTCGCATTAGATTGCAGACACAGTCTCTGTTACGTATGATAGTGCTGGCTTACAAGCACCTGGGAGAGTAGCTTCAGAGGGGCCTCACTGTCCGATACATGTATGGCGGCTAGCTGGGCTATGCCATATACATTCTCCAGGTTTTACCGCTTGAATGTGGTAGATCCTTCCTTGCCTTCATTAGGCACGAGGGTCTTTGAGGTTGCATGCTTGCACCGCTAACCTTCAGTTATACGGTTCTGATGCATCCCTCGTATGCTTCTGTCCCTTCTCCCTCGCGATGGCTCTGGTATACATTATCCCATGCCTAATGTTGTTGGTGGTCATCTTTGAATTGAAGGGAACATTAGGTTACTTATCGTAACCCTGGTTCCTTGAAAGAGAAGACAACCACCAACCGCAAGGTCGCATTGGGCACCCTCACGGGTTCGATGCAAAAAGAGAAATGGCTTCCTTAGTATGACGGTTTTAACCCCTCAGTAGGCAGGACCAAGAGCGTCATCCCAGGAATGGGCCTATCAGCAGCTCTGGTATAGAGAGCTCAGAAAATACCTACCAATAGGCAGGCATATCCCATACCTAATGTTGTTGGTGGTCCTCTTCTCTTTCAGGGAACTAGGGTTATGGTAAGTAACCTAATGTTAATATTTAATATTTAAAAAAAAAAGATTCCAGACAGGCAATTAAATGTACTAATCTGTGGAAATCAGCTTGCTGTGCCTCTGGGTTTATATTTAGGACTCTGTTTGAATATATAAGTCTGAAACAAGATACCTAGTGGATTTGCATAGCTGTTTCTCTGACCTTTTCCATTTGTTGAATATTAAGTTGTCCAGGTGCAATTAATTTCACTGGGAGGCCTTAAACTGCATTATAATTTATTGGATGCTTTTAAAGTATAGAATAGTAGAATAGTAACATATTGATTTGATATACTTGCAGCTGAGCAACTGAAAATCTATTTCATTTGAGATTTTATGTATTTTTTTTAAATGAAATAAATGCTAATAAAAATATTGATAGTTTACTCATCATTCACTATATTGGCTTTACAGTTTTATGTAGTTTGTATGAATAAATGTCACTTATTTTTTATTATTGTTCTTTTTTGTATAATCTACAGGCTAGTTTCTAATATTTCAAATAAAACGTATCTTCCAGGATACACTACAGTATGGGAGTCAAAGATTAGTGCTAATTGGAAATCGGTATCTTACTAGAGCTAGAAAAACAATATCACTTAATTCTGGAGGTGAAGAACATTTCTGACTCCATGGTGTCATCTAGTGGTGAACAGCTGATTTCTTACATTGGTGACAGCTGTAGATAAAAATAATAAAATGACAACACAGATTACATTGCCTTTTCTTAGCAATAATAACATGTCATTATAACTAAATTTAATTTAACATCTCTTTAGATTGTATCATGATGTATTATAGATAAAATCAGCTTTCAGTTGTTGGTAGTTTCTATAACAACAGTCTAAGGATGTTACGAAGTAGCACATTCTAAATTAATATTAACAGGAAAACATTATTGGAAATCACAATCATGTAAAATGGTCCACATAGTAAATGATAATAGTCAGAAGCATACAGGCTATTTGCTATTTTAAAAACTACAATTGGGCCAGATAGTTTCTCTTCTAGCTTAGTTGATATAAAAGCATATACTGTATTGCCATTGCTGTTACTGTGCTACGGTTGGCGGAAAGTTAGATAGCTAATAACCATGTACTATACATCAGTCTCATCATATCAATATACATTTACAGTACAGTGTAGTAAATTAAAATATTAGTTCTCAAAACCATAAATTCTCTTAATTGCAGTTCAGCACTTTCATTAGGAAACTGCACTGTTTTTCTGAGCAGAAATATTTACCAAACCACACTAATTTGGAGAAATACTAGTGTAAAAAAAAATACTAAAGTACACAAGTAATAAAGTAATGCATTATTAGAGGTAACAATTTTCTTTTTTTTTTGTTTGCTACAGAACACTCTTTTTGCGAACAGCATGAATAAAAGTTCCCTGGGCATGCAATTCACAAAAGGCTGAATAATAGGGTTTCTTTTTACCCTAGCACAATGTCTCGCTGAGGGAGTCAGCTATCATCTGTTTGTCACTTGTGTGTGAATCTGGTTCAGCTAACAGACCAGGGGACCACTAGAGCAGTGCTCTCTTTGACCCCTATGAGTTACCATGTGTATGTGCCAAGAAGCGGCAATAGAAGAGTACACAGAATTTTCCAACAACTCACTATTGTTCAATTATCTATAAAAAATCCAGGGCTCACAACTTCTTTTTAAATGAGTTAATTGAGTTGCTATTTATTGTTACACAGATGTTTAAAAAAAAATGAGAGGACCACAATTTGAAGGTAAAGTTTTTTTTTTTTTTTTTTTTTTAATTGAAGATCATGATATCCTTTAAGAACAATATGCTTCATAGCAGTAAATAACATTTCAAATATTTTATGCCTTTGTTACTATATTGGAGAAAATAAGTGATTTGATCGTATGTAATAGGATTGTAAATATGACGTATTTTGAAAGCTAATGTTGTACAAACTCTTGTAAATACTTACAGTAAGTACTTTATTATCATTGCATATAATAAGGTTTATTTAGCTAAACTGATTGCATCAGGGTAGATGAGGGCCCTGCACATAGTTAGTGGGGTGAGGTAAATCCCTGCTTGTAAAGACATGCATGATGTATTGGTATGATTTGAATGTATTTTGTGTTTATTTAAAAACAAGTGTTTTTGTTTGATATTGTTCGGCAGAGTGGATAGGGTTAAAGCCCCATCCCTCTAAACTCATGTGGAATGTGACCGTCTCCGGATTGATTAATTCCTTGCTAATCTGCAGATGGTCACATGTATAACAACCTGCAGCTTTTGCTGGTCGTAGTGGGTGTTTGAGAGGAGGAACGAGTTAAATAAGTAAGAGAGAGCGAGTTAAAACAAAAGTAAAAAGAAAACAAGAGTATAGGATTGGTGAAGGTGCCTGTTCAGTCCCTGTTCAGATCACATTGATATTGACCTGCATACACAATCACGCTCGGAGTAATACAACACAATATACCCCGGCATCCACAAAACAGTACACAAATAACTATTTACATAATTTCCCCTTCTCGTCCACCCTTTCCCACAGTTCCAACAGTCCATACTGCATTAAAGCTGCTTCAGGCAGAGCTTATCCTGGAACTGGGGTTGGGCAGAGGGTAGGACTGACCCTCAGGTTGTGCCTGAAAATAGGGCTGAATGTGATCCTGGGTGTGGTTTTGTGAGTGGGTTGGGAACTGACTTTGCTTCTGATTGGTCCTTCACTATAGTCACTCGCGACTGCCGGGAAAAAAAAAACAAAACATTTCTATTCCAGTGGAGTCCCTCACTTCACCAAGACAGCTGCTCAAGTCACTCGCATTCGGTGTAGGCACACCCCTAGATTCCAGTCACTTCTACATTATTCGCTCATGTCCAATGTAGATCCGCCTTAAGACAAAAAGAAACTCATCACAATGATTAAGTTTATGAAGCCAACAAAAGTGAGTAGAATATAAAAGTTAGAAATCATGATACCAAAGGAATACAACATTTATCAAACATTCTTATATTTATAAACATGCATGCTTGCCATGGTTCCTTACACATGCACTCAGAATCCTTAGTACCTTACTGTGATAAAGTGGTTAACAGTGTGCAGTTGCAGGTAATCAAAGAACAGACAGACAATTGTAATCCAGGTGAAAAAAGTTTGTTTATTTTTATTCCTTAAGTCCAGTGCCTGACGGCGAAACAAACAGTAAATAATAATGCTGGCAAGTAATACAGCGGCGCGTATTACTTACATTTATAATCCCTGAGCTGGTCCCTAAATGATAGTCCTGCTATTGTATCCTCACATTAAACACAAAACACATACACAAGTCAGTTTAGTGCGTTAATTAGTGATTGGTGTACAATACAGTTTACAGTGGTACAAGTGAAGTGCTGTTCCAGGTTTGTGCTGGCCTCTGGCGACAGCTCCGGAACGTGTTAGCTGTCTAGTGATTACAAACAACAATAGACAGAACAAAACAAACACTTACGATTGTTTACCACACAAATACAGGTCCTTCCAAGTCACTTATTAATAACCACAAATGAAGGAACAGATACATTGTTTTGCCCACTTTTTATACCATCACTCATGGCCTCTTGGTAAATGATTGCAGCTTCTTTTTACAGTCTGCAGCTCCCACATCATTAGCCCTCCGGGTCAATGAGTTAGTGTACTGAAGCTCCGTCTCTTTTCTACATGACTGACTTCCTTTTAACCCTCGGAACGAAGTGTCAGGTCATGTAGTCAGAGTATTCTGTTCCCGTTCCTTAGCACCCTTGCAGGTCGAGAGTGAGATTTACCACCAAGAATCATTGTCTTTTTGTCACACTTACGTACAGTAATGTTGTGTTGGTTGGAATGAAGATTGCATGTAGATATTTCATATATAAACACATAGTATTTTAATTGAATCTTAAAAGTTTTTGAAACGTAATACTTATTCAGGAGATAGTCCTTGCAGAAAAACAAATGTTGAGAAGTGAAAAGTCTTCTTGGAAACACAGAGTTGCAGTTGGATGTAGAATGAACATATTGAGAGGATGACGGCATTAAATCCTTTAGAATGGAGCCCCATTCCAGCAACAGCTCTGAGTTACTTAATTGTGATGTTTATTCTGGAACGAGAGGGAGAGAGCGAGTTCACGCCTGTATTGCTTTAAATATACATTGGCTCTTAAAAGTATTTATCCCCCTTGGACTTTTCCACATTTTATTGTGTTACAACATGGGATCAGAATGGATTTAGTTAGGAGTTTTTGCCACTGATCAACACAAAAAAGTCCATAATGTCAAAGTGAAAAATAACATCTACAAATTGTTCTAAATTAATTACAATATAAAACAGAAAGTATTCACTCCCTTGCATCAATATTTGGTAGAGGCACCTTTGGCAGCAATTACAGCCATGAGTCTATTTGGATAAGTCTCTACCAGCTTTGCACATCTGGACACTGCAATGTTTGCCCATTCATCTTTGTAAAATTGCTCAAGCTCTGTCAAATTGGATGGGAACCTTTGGTGAACAGCAATTTTCAACTATTTCCACATAATCTCAATTGAATTGAGGTCCGAGCTTTGACTGGGCCACTCCAGGACATTGACCTTTTTTTTTTAAGTCACTCCAGTTTGGCTTTGGCTGTATGTTTGGGGTCATTGTCCTGCTGGAAGATGAATCTTCTCCCAAGTCCCAGGTCTCTTGCAGACTTCAGCAGGTTTTCCTTCAGGATTTCTCTGTACTTTGCTGCATCCATTTTGCCCTCTATCTTCATGAGCTTTCCAGACCCTGATGCAGAGAAGCATCCCCATAGCATGATGCTGCCATGACCATGCTTCACGGAGGGATGGTGTTCTCAGGATGATGTGCGGTGTTAGGCTTGCGCCTCCCCTATTTTGGTCTCATCAGACCACAGAATCTTCTTCCACTTGGTCTCAGAGTCTCCCACATGTCTTCTGGCAAACTCTAGCCAAGATTTGATGTGAGTTTTTTTCAACAATGGCTTTTTTTTGTCACTCTCCCGTAAAAGCCAGTTATGTGAAGCACCCAGGCTATTGTTGCTGTATGCACAGTGTCTCCCAGCTCAGCTGTGGAAGACTGTAACTCCTTGTGACAGAGAGCGAATGAATCCGAATCAAAAATCTCCCTCTTGACCAGTGAGGGCACTGTACAACAGGAGCTGCGGGCTTCCTACTGAATGGTTGGGCAGTTCATCCTGGGGACAGTCGGGAGCCGGCCATTCAGGAAGAGGGCGGCGTTACGGTACCTGGAGTCATCGCCCTAGTACGGTGAGCGAAGTTTCAGTCATGAATTGGAGGAGACGTGATTGAACTAGCTATCGGAGGGGGCGGGGCTTAGGGTACTTTAGGGGGACGTGACGCCGTAATCGGCTCCTTTGTTGTGGTTAATGGGAGGAGACAAGGACGGAATCTTGAATGAAGTGTGGGTTCATTGAGGAGTATTGTGTGTGTTTTGCCAGACGGCTGATACGAAGCTGGAGCTGCAGCAAGAAGCCCGGACCTGAACGCACACGAGCACCAGCACTCAGAGCACCGCACCTGCACCACAGCACCCAGTTTGGAGACGTCTTTTTGTGTTTATTATTTTGGGACTGCAACCCCTTTGTTTTGTAGCTGGTAATACCCATTGCTGGGTAGAACCAGCTTTATTATTTTGGGTCCAGTTTTCACTGGCAAAACCCATTGCTGGGTAGAGCCAGCTTTATTATTTTGAAACCCGGTTTAAAAAGGGCATTAAAAGAAACCTGACCGGTAGACTTTGTGTTTGTCCTTTGTTGGAGCACCTCAACTCACCTATACACCGGAGCACTACAAACCACTTTGCCACACTCCTTTAGAGTTGCCATAGGCCTCTTGGTGGCCTCCCTGACTAGTGCCCTTCTTGCCCAGATACTCAGTTTTTGAGGACGGCCTGTTCTAGACTCACAGTTGTGCCATATTCTCTCCATTTCTTAATAATGGACTTTACTGTGCTCCTGGGAATATTTAATGCATTGGAAATGTTCTTACATCCTACCCCTGATTGATGCTTTTGAAGAACCTTATCCGGATTTGCTTTGAAAATTCCTTTGTCTTCGTGATGTAGTTTTTGTTAGGAAGTGTACAACCAACTGTGGGACCTCCCAGAGACAGGTGTATTTAACCTGAAATCATGTAAAACACCTTAATTGCACAAAGGAGTACTCCATTCAACTAATTATGTGACTTCTAAAGACTATATTGTTTGCACCAGAGCAAAGGGCGTGAATACTTATGCAATCAATTATTTTCTGTTTTATATTTGTAATTAATTTAGAACAATTTGTAGATTTAATTTTTCACTTTGACATTACGGACTTTCTTTGTGTTGATCAGTGGCAAAAACTCCTAATTAAATCCATTTTCGTTCCATGTTGTAACACAACAAAATGTGGAAAAGTCCAAGGAGGGGTGAATACTTTTGAGAGCCACTGTACAGCCCAAAGGGAGTTCACTTTAGTGGTTCCATCACTTCCAGGTCAATACAGGAAGTCTATCCTTGAACGAATTAAGTCCATTCATTGGCTTACAGAGTTTGAATAACAGTTCCTTGCACACAAGCAATGTGCACAATTAACATAATCAACTCCCCTTTCCAGAGATATAACATAACATTTTTTAAATAAAACTTCATTTTCATAGAACTTGTTACATTGATCATAGAATGATACAAATTTCTGTTTCATTCGCTTTTGTACAGTTACAAGCATGTTAAAACAATT
Organism: Polyodon spathula; assembly: GCF_017654505.1. NCBI lineage: Eukaryota > Metazoa > Chordata > Actinopteri > Acipenseriformes > Polyodontidae > Polyodon > Polyodon spathula. The sequence continues at coordinate 23,925,128 of NC_054538.1, forward strand.
AACTAAAATAATTTAAGAGTTATTTTCACTTTAAACTTCATTACAACACAAACATTTCAATGTTATTGAGGAAAACATACTTAAACACTTAAACTTGCGTCCACAATATTAGTAATTTAAAAGTATTCTAAAACCAATGTAACCATTTCAGTTGTTACACATTCATCACATTACATTTGGAGTCATGGCACCCTGTATCCACCAGGTGTTGCCCTTCTTAACCCTTTACATTAAGAAAGTTGTTTATTGGAAGACATCCAGACAGGCATTCTTAATTAAAAGATAATACCGGTAATCAGCTTTGTTTATTTCTACAAGACTAGCAGGTCAGCACAGCAGGTACCTAAAACATCCCCAACGTAAGTCTTTACAACCCAGTCACCAGTATCTCCACCTTTGAGGGAAAGACAGGCAAACTTATTTAACATCAAATGATTTCAATTCTCATAGTTTTAAGAACGGAAATGTAATTCTATCAAGTACATTCAATTTTAACTACACATTTTTCCCACACTGAAGTTAAAGGTGCATATCATTCAATAGCAAAAGTATTCAGATTCTTGTTTTCTATATAAAAAAATGTTTTACCAGATAATGTGAATGATCCAAATATGAACACCCCTGGAATTCAGAGTGATGCTTCAGGCATAGATCACATAAAACAACAGATTGCAAGAGAAGACATCAGTTTTGTCCATTTTGAAACAACAGATCTGCATGGGGTATCAAGAGCCAGGTAAACAGAATGAGGTATAGGCTGAAACTCAGACTACAACACCTCTAGTAGCCTGTGAATAATTTTACAATATAAAGTTCCAATTACAGTTATTATTCCAATAATTATTAATTAAAAATTAACTAATTTCAATGGGAGAGTCTGATGTCCTTGTTGTGCATAACTCCCAAAAACTGTGTGGATAAGGATTATAGATCCAATCACTCCCAGCTGATCCATAGAGAATAAGACCAAACTTGGAATTGCTATTCAGTTCCACTGTCATAATTAATACAATTAACTGGCTTTAGTATAAACCAAGATAAAAACACAATGCACAAAAAAGTAATATACATTGAAGACTGCCCTGTGTTCAGTGCCGCAGTTTTATAGAGAATATAAAGTCATGTTATAATCACAATAAGACACTACAATCCAGTGGTTACCGGCAGATGAGGTGCGAGTTATTTCATAACAACCCTAATAAAAGTTTTCTGCAACATACTTCACCATCTTAGAAACACAGCAAACTCCACATAGGTATTGAAAAGCAAGACAATTTATTGTAAAGCACAATAAAAACATACAGTAGCACAGTATAAGCAGGATAAAATGACACTGCAAACATTACCATAATATACTAATATAAAAGAATGCAAACCTTTATGTGGTTTATTGTGTGTGGCAGGAAAAGGCCATATATGGTGTTACAATGCCACGGAGCTACCTGGAATTAATCCTAAAGATAATGTCCTAAAGATAATGAAGTGGATTATGTCAGTGCTGCAAATTTCAACAGTGATGTCCTGCTTATCCCTGATCTTCTCACATTCCGAATCCTCCCATGGGCTGATATAATGGCCCTTGGGCTTTCACATATGAGTGCTGAATTTTTCAGGTTCCTGAGAAAGTCAATTCAAAGACATAATTTTGCCCACCTGCAACTTTACTGAGCAATCATGACCTACCTTTCTTCCAGCAACTTATTCATGGCATGCACTACATGGGAGCAGATGTGGACAGTTTCTCTTCCACTGGTTCTGACCAAATTGAAATCTACTTTAAACCAGAATTTGGCATAAATTCTGCAGACAATGCCTTTACTTTTAAAACTAGCATAGAAGAGATGGCCAAGAAACTTGGGTTCATTGCCAGCTTTTTCACAGGTGATGGCTTTTTCAACTCCAGAGTCCTGTCCAATAGCCTCTGGGATGTGAATGGCAAAAAGAATCTCTTGAAAACTGACAAGTGAGTTATCACAGATAGGAAATACGTGGCTAGCTGGGCTTATGCATCATTCTGCAGCTCTAAGTTGTCTGATGGCTCCTGGAATCAGCTGCCCCAAGCATACAGAAAACAAAGAGGCCATGCAGCTTATCGATGCAACCTGGGGATTCAATGACAATAGCTGTGTCTTCAATCCCGATCTTGCTCTTGCAGCTATGGTGACTGCTGGCCTGGATGGTATCAGACGAAGCTTTACCATTGATCCATTTATTTAACCATTGATTGATTGAACACTGAGACAAAAGCAGCTTAAGAACTTTGCTATTCCCATAAAGCTAGAAGATGCTCTGGTCGCACTGGAGGAAGACCACATTATGAGAGGCGCTTTAGGATATCTTGTTCAACATTTTATTGCCATGAAGCACTATGAGACAGAAACAAAAGAACTGGATGCTGAAAGAAATAAATGTCTTAAATACTTCATTTATGCTTCCATTACATTTTATTTGTTGATATTTTACCCAGCCTCAATTCACAATACTGTCCTTCTGTAGTCATAATACAAACAGTATTTCCATGCATGTTTTTTTTTTTTAATTTTTTTTAGCTCGTGGCAGTTGCTTGAGAAAAATGTCTCATGTAAAATGCTTTTTTGGGTTGCCATTCGCTCATTTTACTCAAGTAAACCAGGCTTTTCACTTGACGTCATGCAAATGAATGGGAAAGGTGGGGGTTGATATGTAAATTAGCTATGCATAAAGTATTCATGCTGTTTTTGAAGATTACTAGTGAAATTTTGTAAAATGTAATACCAATCCACAATCATAGCAATCTCTGTCTCATAGTCAGTCTACAAACAAAGGCTTGAAATAAAATTAAAAAAAAAAAAAAAAAAAAAAAAAAAAACGTGTGCTAGGAGGAGGGGGTGTGGAATCAAATATCTTAAGTTATATTAAAAAAAAAGACATGTATTGTAATGCCTGGGTCACATTGACCCGCGTAGCGGTTCTATGTAGAACTGTTTATAAATTTATATATAGGATATTTAATTCATAAATTTAGGAAAAGTAAAAAATGGACATACACATACAACTTACAACGGAAGGGTAATTAACATTTTATGTGCAAAATGGGTCACAATGACCCGCATGGCGGTTCTAGTGTTAATAGAGAAAAGTATAAGGTACTGCACGCAGGCAATAAAAATGTGCATTATAAATATTATATAGGAGATACTGAAATTAAAGAAGCAATCTATGAAAAAGACCTAGGAGTTTATGATGACTCAGAATTGTCTTCATCTAGACAATGTGGGGAAGTCTAGATGAAGCTCTGTGTATTGAGTAGCCAGTTCTTCAGATCATTAAAATGACTCTGCACTTATTGTTTTATAACTAGATGAAAAGGGTTGCATGTAGTATAAACTGTTTAACTATTGATAATGATACTGAACAACATTAACAAACAATAGTGTACATTTTAATCTGTCTCTATAAACCTTTAAGCCTATTATCTTATGGGCATTATATTTAACCAGCACATTTAAATCACTATATGCTGTATGTTTATTTTTCCCCATAATGCTTTACAAATAATAGTTTCCACAATTCCATTACCAAATATATAATAGATATTCAATATAGTTTTTCATTTTCATTTTGGAGAAAGATACCACAACATACATTGTGCATAATGAATTCACATCATACAATCAGCAGTGAAATATCCATTCTTGGTATTTACATGCCTGATATTAGTATTGCAATAAATAAATATGTTGAATGATTACTTTTGCACTTGAATATTAAGGTGTCGTTTAAATTCAGAACCACGTAGTTAACTAAATCCTTTACCATACTGTTTTTGTATTGTAGTAGTAATAGTATATTTTATTATGGTTTACAACTTTTAAAACTTTGATTTTATTCAACATACACTAGATGGCAGCATTTTTTTTTTAAACTCACAGCCACTATCACAACTCTTTTTTTCCCCCCCAACAGTTGACAATTACCTTTTCATTACTTTCATTAAAGTATGCAGTGTAATCAGCAATTTTGGTGTGCTAGTTTGAGGAGGCCCACTTTTGAAGAGTCCCTTGTTAAACTGCTAACCTTGTCCACCACTTTCATCTTCCAATATTCTCTTAACACTCTGTTGCACATTAATCTGCTCAGGAGCTCTTGAAGTTGACCAGTTCAGCTGTAGAAATAACAAAAGTTTGCTGAACAGCTGACTGTAATATGCTATATCGACAAGAGGTTCATAATAATGAAACCTCCACTAACACCATCCATTGAGATTTCTATGGTGCCGTTAGGGATATAATTCACCCACTGATATTCACATACACTATATACTGAAATGCATACACTGTATACAGAGGCGCATACACTCTATGCTGAGAAGCATACATTATTGACCGAAATGCATATGTTATATACTGAGACACATACACTAGATACTGAGAGGGGTATTGTTGCAGAACACAGACTTGCACAGCGTAGCTCTCACAGGGAGATCACAGAGGGTAGTGCCGCATGTGCAATTGTTGTTACCGAGTTAATTTCTTACTGGGGCATGTTTATATGGCCCATCTAATGTCAGTAATGCTATTTAAAATTATGAATGGCTTAATACATAATTAAGCCATCTCAGTGCAAGATTATGTGCTAATGTCATCTGCATTTGAAAAGCACTGTATTAACATGTCCTCTGTAACAACTATCTCCCATAATAAAGTGACGGAAAGATTAAAAAAGTAAATATATATTACATCTCATTTACTCAGTCAACTAGTTAAAAGTACAAAGACGTAAAACCTAACCCTAAATTACAAGTTTCACACGCAGCACTACCCTGTGCAAGTTCCTACAACAGGTATGCTGTGCGAGTCTGCGTTCTGCAGCAATATATGTCTAGGAAATTACTTGCTCACACACTCTGTACTGAGGTCGGTCATCAGTCTCGTGAGTTGTACTCTCCACCCACATCCTGTACGGACACGGTTGCAATCTTCAAGACGTCGGGTTATATACAGGATCAGTTTATTACGAGTGTGAACGAGACTAACTGACTCCATTTTGAAGCTTACAGATGAGACAACAGGTCAAGAGATTTCTTGATATGAGTTTATTTTTTATTTTTTTTATTTTTTTTTGGCCCAATGACCTAAATCCAATCGAAAATTTGTGACTCACTTGAAGATTGATGTCCATATCCCCAACGACCCAAAGCACACAGCCAAAGCTACACTGGAGCTTTGGCTAAGGAACAAAAAGGTAAATGTCCTTGAGTGGCCCAGTCAGAGCCCCAACCTAAATCCAATCGAAAATTTGTGGCATGTCTTGAAGATTGCTGTCCATCAATGCTCCCCAAGGAACTTGACAGAGCTTGAACAGTTTTGTAAAGAAGAATGGTCAAATATTGCCAAATCTAGGTGTGCAAAGTTGGTAGAGACCTATCCCAACAGAACAAAAAGGTAAATGTCCTTAAGTGGCCCAGTCAGAGCCCCGACCTAAATCCAATCGAAAATTTGTGGCATGTCTCGAAGATTGCTGTCCATCAATGCTCCCCAAGGAACTTGACAGAGCTTGAACAGTTTTTTAAAGAAGAATGGTCAAATATTGCCAAATCTAGGTGTGCAAAGTTGGTAGAGACCTACCTCAACAGACTCACAGATGTAATTGCTGCCAAAGGTGCTTCCACCAAGTATTAACTCAGGGGGGTGGAGACTTATCCAATTATGATCTTTCAGTTTTGTATTTTCAATATATTATTTTTTCTCAATAAAAAGTTTTTTTCTCTTGACAGTGTGGAGTATGATGTGTAGATAAGTGGAAAAAAAATCCTCATTTAAATGCATGAAACTCTGAGGCACTGACACAACAAAATGTGAAAAAAGCTCAAGGGGGTGTAGACTTTCTACAGACACTAATTTAATTTAGTTTATATGCACATGCCTTCCTGAAGAAAAACTGTAACCATCAAAAATGTAATGTGTTGTCACAGCTCATGAAATTTTATTTTTGGTTGTAAAAAAGAGGATCCTCTCATGTTAGCACACGTTTCCTTTGCCACGCACAAGAAATTCTAAAGACACTACAGTATCAGGAATAAGTTATTTATTACTTTTAAAACTTTCATTTGAATGACAAATGGCACAAAAAGACAGCACCACACAGTTACATTAAAATACAATTAACTGTTAAATGGCACAAAAATCACCCATGCTTTTATTTGTTACTGTATTCCCTCAGTACATTCCCAAATAAGATACATGCACAATTAATTCAAACACAATACATACAATAACATCTCAAATCTGTTTCTCGAACAGCACCATAAAAAAAGCTTATTTTATTAAAATAAATAAATGCAGCTAGATCGAAAAATCCTGCCCGTCACACAATACTACTCTGTTTCATAGCAAAATTAGATTAGAAAACGCTACAAACTTGTTGCAATTTATTTGTAGTTACACCTTCTTGAACTAACTAACTAACTAATCCCATTTGACATGAATGTATTTTTCAATATTCAGCTATGGCCGAAGGTTTTACATCACCTAGAATTTTAGCATTGCGACAACAACAAAAACATCTATATGAACATAATTTAGATATTTTATTTTACATCATGTAATCAAAGAAAAAAACTACAAAATGATATTGCAAAAGTCAACCGGAATCCATAATAGTAATACTGTACTTTATGTTAGATTTCAAACATTGTTTTTCATTAAGTATGTGGAAAACTACAAAGCGGTATGTAATTCAATATGTTACTATAACTATATTCAGTATGTTTTATTTGACTTTATGAAGCAAAATTTGTTCATTCTATAGGGTGATGCAAAACTTTTGGCCATAGCTGTAAAAATAGTAAACAGGTACATGTTAGGGGGCGTAATAAAATATAATTTACTTTAAAATGACTTGCACTGCCTCTATCAGTAGGTAACATGCTATGAAAAATACGTAAAGCTAAGTACCCTATTAGCTTTCTGTGTACGGCAGTGATGAATATACAGTAGAAAAATAGTGAGTGTTTTTTTTTTTTTTTCTGTTACCTGCAAACTCGCCAACATCAGAATCCTATGCTAAGAAATAATGCTGTTAAGATGCATCTCATTCTCCGCCTAGTCTGAGGCACATGTTAATTATGATGCCGGTAAAGGGCAATTAACGGCACCATACAGATTTATGAATCAGATGAATAATATGCTAATGAGAAAATTGGTCTCTAAGGGCACGTTATTCTAACGTCACGTTGAGTAAAGTTTTCGGACGGTAAATGGCGTTTATGCATCATCCTTTGAACTACTGTCATGATAAACACTATTACTGGCACGATAAAGGAGACAGTAAGTTCTATGAATATGGGCTCATGTGTGGCAGGATAGCGTCATGGCCCAAGCTGTTACCGGTAAGAATGAGAGACTCACAGATAGAAGCTGCAGTTTAAGTGCTGGTACGCATATTTATTAAACACACACAACAAATAAACAGGGCACGAGGGCCAAAATAAAGAGTCAGACACTATATTACACAGTTGTAGGCTGGACATTCGCCTTCACATCAGGTTTGTCAAACTCAACACTAGCACCTTCTCCACAAACAAATGATTCCTCCCCTTTTATACAGGTGACCATTCCCCAATCAGCACTCAATTCAATTTAATCCCAATCCCGAATTTCACCATAGCATGTTTTTTGAATGACTAACTGTGCACCACCCTGTATTGTCATGACCCAATGATGTCACACAGTAAACTGGGTGCTTCCATATATTGCAATGGCAAGTTGAAGTTGATAAAGCCCAATCACCAATTTTTTCACTCAAAATAAATTAAAAAAAATACACTTGGGGGTGACTTTTTTTATTGTTTAATCATTTATTTTTAGATTTTTATAAAAAGATAATTACATTACATTTACAATATGGAATTAATTCATGTGCAACCTTACGTAATCTATTGTGATAAAATACATTGCTCTAGGTTAATCAACTGTAGCCAGTCATCTGCGACTGAATCCATTAAAACATTAATGGATCTTGCCATCTGAAGAGAAAATCTTTAACAATATGATTAAAGACTTTTAAGAGATACTATACATTTTTTAATGATTATTTCTATGTCTCGCAACAGCCTTTAAATTGATTATTGTCATGGTGGATTCATAATCAGTAGCTACATAATGGAGACAAAAGAAAAAATAAAGAATGTATATGAAGGTTTTCAATTAAATGTAAGGTGTAGAGTTACTGAAGTTCATGTTGCTTCAATAAACATAATTTAATGTGCCCTCTGAAACAAATCATCAGGCCATCTCTTATGTTTAAGCATTTGGCTTGGTTCCTCAATGTTTGTTTCTTTAAATACGGTTGCCATTATCCAATAAAGTAGATTCTGTTTCACTTGATTTATAGGATCTATAAATAGGTTTATGACAGTATTAAGCATTCAGTTATTGATTGTAACCTTTTATCATAGTACGTTATCTTACTTTGCTATCGTCCAATTTCCCTGCATGCAAAAATGTAAAATCTGTGTCTAAAAAGCCCCCACGCCCTTCATCTAAGATAAGCATGAATACAGTCATGAAACAAAATAAATTAACCCATAGACTGCATGCTACATCTGTACAAAACATGATGGATGCAGTAGGTTTGCTGATCGATAATCTATCAAAATGTCCGTAGTGACTGAATGTTACATTTTTTCAAAAGAGAATGAAAAACGTGCCATCCAATTATTCTGCCCACCCCTTGAGGTCATGTCCACCAAAATGTTTCCTTGTGCTATTTATTGACCATGGTTCATTTGTACTTATAATGATCATTATTAATGCTGGTATTGGAAAAAAGCAAAATAAAACGGCATATATTCTTACTACCACCTTTAGTTTTCACATCTCTTCACCTAAGAGTAGAACAGTCCTTAGCAGTTGACACTTTGCCCCCTCCATAAGGATCAGTAACCCTGTGGAAACGGCTTTCTAACTGGACTGCTACAAGTGCAACAGAAGGAAGCTCCTGTGGAGAATGTGAAGACGTGTTCTCTTCTGACCTTCTTTCTGTCCAGCGTATCTCAAGATCTGACGATTACTTTACAACTTTATCCATTGACAAATCTTTATTGCCGTTGCTTACTTTTTGGATATAGTTTTTAAATGTGATGCCTCTTTTCCAGTAGCTCAAAGGTATCAAATAACAAATGAAACAATTGCTGTGATTTTATGCTGTGTTAGAATTAAGTATTTCACACATTTATCACAGGTTTTATTTGGCACTTCTTAAAAAGCCATTATAAGCATAACTTGAAGAGCTAGAATCTATGTACTCCAACTCATTATGATCCATCGCCCAAACCTCAGCCTGTTTTAAAATCTGCAGTAAAAAGCTTTGCTTATATGGCCCAGGGTGTCACATGCAATAGTTCTTCCATAATTAAGGCGTTTCACCTATAAAAAATCCTTAAATTTGTCGTGCATATTTACATTGTATATCTAGGATTTATGTCACAACTGTGTCCTCGCCAATTACAGTTAAAGAAAATACCCATTATAGCTCAATGTAATTTAACCATAATAAACACAATACCTCAATAAGAACTAGCGATTCTGGCTTAATTATCCCTAGATTCATGATGAAAAGAGATTAACAATTATGTATGTTTAAGTATTTCAAATCAATCATAAATGTGTATTTATTATAAGACAAAAAGAAACATAACAATCCAAATTATCATTTATTCATATTGTGATGAATTCTCTCACTCACAATTCATTGCCCCTTTTAAAATAGACCCAGGACACAGAAATGGAATTGATTTAAGCGCTAATGTGCACTTTTAATAAACACCAATCAAATAAATTAAACAAAACAAACACCTAGCTCCTTCTTGGAGCACTAACTATACAGTCCGGAACCTAACTCAACCAGGACAGTTAAGCTGTTTACCTGTAACTCAAACGGTTTAACACAGCACTTTACCTTGACTGCTTGGAAGCAGACCGCAACTTCTACCTCTCTACACTCAGCAGTAACAGCCTAGAACAGGCTGGCTGACTCTCTTAAATACCCTGCACCTGGCTCCAATTTACAATTAGCACCAGGTGCAGGGGATTATCTAAACAATAAAACAATTAAACAATTAGTCAGTATACCCAAAAGTGCATTCCCACATGTTTTTAGCAAGGAAGGATTTTAACCCCCTCCCCGCTACAATATTCTCAAAGGAAGAAGAATAAAGGTTAGTCTTCATAGTTAAAAAAACATATGTATAAAGAAGAAACTAATTAAATCATTCAAGGAAAAGTAATGCTATGATATGGAGGATTTAAAACAGAATTACAAATTGTGGTGAAAAGTGAAAAGAAACACATGAGAACCCCAGGAGAATGTACCCGTGACCATAAGGATTTTGTTGTTGAAGACAGCAGTGGAAAGAAGCTACAACTTCAGTGTACAAGGACTGTCCACTTACATATTGTGACAGAAGAAACCATCCAAGCATTTTTGAAAGTAACTGAAAAAAATAATTTCACAGACTAAATAAAAAGTGAAATCGAGGAAAAAAATAAAAAAATAAATAAAATAGCTAAAAATGAGCTCTGAAAAATGAAATAGATAAAAACCGAAAAACAGAAAACCTACATACCGGTGTATGGAATAGCTTGATTGTAGCATATTTCACCGAGCATCTTGTTTCTGGTAGGTTTTGGTAATTTAATTTCCTTTATGTAATAGTCGGGGCACCACTATCTGCTCCCAATAATAGATTTTCAAATGGCTTCAAGGTATTTTAATCTTAGTACTTTTTCTATCATGCATCAAAGTTGAAATTATAAATCTTGAATTCATGTATATTTTATAGAAAGCCACAGAGTGCATACATGAGTGGACAATATAAAAATTCTGCCTTTGAGCACAGTGTGATAAAGAATAAAGTCTAGCATAAGTAGCTTAAAAAAGAGATGAGGAATGTAGGAAATAGCTTTGAACAAGTTGTCTGGCAGCTTCTTTTGAAAACAGCAAGTAAAAGTGTCCACAGAAGACATGTTTTAATCATAAAAAGTATTTTGAAAATAGTGACTTTCATTAAGTTCATGACTGTTTCACAAATGGTATAAAGACTGAGACACATTTCATGCACCATATTTCTGAAATGAATAGTTTTATACTGAGATAAAGAATCAAATAAGCCTTTGCAAGCAAGAAGCAATCACTGTGTCTATAAACAGCTTCCAGGGTAAAAAGCCACCAGTACTGTGCAAGTCCTAATTTACTGTCACTGCTGTTCCATTTCCTGTTATTTATTTGGTCACCAATCAATTGCATGGAAAGAGATACATAAAGAGTATTAAGCAAATGTTTCAATCCTACTATTCATAGCATATTGTATGTGGAAAATAAGTCAAGGATCATGAATGGTTACAAAGTCTGTAATCTCGTCTGTAAAAAAACAGAAAAATTACAGCTTTTAACTTGTTCTCAGGCTGATATTTTTTCACCCCTTGCATGAAGATAAAGATTGTACAGTTAGAAAGCACAGGTTAGAAGCTTTCTAATAATGTATGACAATATTTATTAACAGGATATTAAATCAGGAATGTGCATTTCATGTTCATTATTAGCAAATCCACTTTTGAAAGCCCTGAATTATAAATCAATATTAATCATCTATAATTTAAAAACCTAGGATTTCTGAAATATCTAGACATATCTTGTAAATTAACTGTAATTTGATCAGTTATTTAATTCCTATAGCTACATGTATACAACAGACATACAGCATCAAAGAAACAGGATTTGTGAGAGTTTGTCCTGTATGTTCAACATTTTACTCAACATCTGCCACGAGACTCGTTCCAAATGTTTGTTTAAAATGAAAGTAGTTGCTAAGGTTTGGAAAGAAGGATAAACATGATGGAACATTGGAATATTTATTATATCTATAGATATACTATATATATATATATATATATATATATATATATATATATATATATATATATATATATATATATATATATATATATATATATATATATATATATATATATATATATATATATATATATATATATATATTATATATAATATATATATATATATATATATATATATATTTGTCACACATCCAAGGCAGGCTATACCAGAGCAGAGGCTCAATAAATTCACACATTGAGCTGGCAGTAGTGAATAGTTGTAATAATGGAGACATCTGAGACTTATTTCCTGGCGATCTACAGTACTCTAAAAGCATCTAGAATTCTAAGGAATATTGTCTGTATTTTTCCCTTTGGATAGCTTTTTCTGTGGCAGTTTGTATTTCAAGTGCTTCAGTGACAACACCAGATTTAATTATATCATCTTTGTATGCATGATGTATGACTTTGATTGATTTGACCAAATATTGTCTAAGCTGCACTTTATTTTTTTTTTATCACAGTGTAGCGATACGGTTGATGCTTAATCAACATGTACTTCTTCAGAAATGTTTATCACATATTGGTTATTAGCAGTAAAACCATACATTTTTCAAAGCTTCCTTTCCTGGTCATTGTATCGTCCCTTTATACAAGTTGTGATTGACTACAGCACCATCTCTTGAAGACTAGGCATCCACCTCTGCATACTACCTTATTCACTGCCCCTCTTTCCTCTTACTACAGATGGAACTTCTGGGTCCTTTAGTTACTTTTCCTACTTCTCCTTTGTCCTTGCATGTAGCATTGCCTCCTATCTTCATGTACCTCCATCATGGAAACCACTTCTACGGACAAGCTTGGCAACCTTGTATCAGCTCCTGATACTTCTGGACCTGTTCCTCAAGGCCTTTCTCCTTATGAAATGTGACTTGAATAAGGAGAGGGTTTCTTCTAGATCTTGCCCACAAGATGGCATCTGATGCCAGTGTTGTTCTAGTCAGGTAGTTAAAATATGAGACAATGAAAATTATTACTTCTTAACAAGATTAATATGTTTTATATAAAAAAAAAAAATATAGAGGGGTCCTCTAATGTATTTGGATTAGAAAAATAAACTGTAGCAAGGTAGTATCATAGTAACTGTCAATCAAAACACAAATTTGCAAACCAGAGCTAACAGAATGAGAAGGGTGTTTCTGCATACCGGAAGTTCCAGCTCCATAGTCGTGCATGCGCAGTTGCTAAGTTACGTCATGATTCTACGCTACAGCCCGGACACATGATAACGGTGATCACCTGATTTGTATTGTGAACATGTGCAATGTTATTGTTTAACATAGAAGGTTGTACCCATATTGAGTTGGTAGAGTGAAGTGAAGAGAGATCAGCAAGTGACAAATGTTTATATAACAAAGAAAGAAATGTATATTTGATCATAGCTATTGTTTTGCTTAAAATGATATATGCATTTAACTACCAAAACATTGTTTTTTTGGTTACTTAACAGACTTAAATATACATCAACGCCCTGTTAATCACGTTGCTACGTTCGAATTTATCTCGGTATGACTTGAATTAAAATACAAAACATCACTTTTAAAAAATCTATTTATATCCACTAATAGTAATAATGTTTAGTTTAATTAAGTTTATGCACAGAAGTATTATTAAAATGTATTTGTTGTATGGTTAAAATTCTGGTACATAATGCACAGTGTTAGTACGGATGCAATGTTTACATTTTTTTATTGGAAAATTAAACTTTTTTCCCCATGAAATTATAAGTATGAGTGCAGTGATTTAATATTTTTATGTTGGACATGAAATTTTCAAATGGGTGAACTGAAGCCCACATTTGTGGAACTATTAGGTTGTGTAGTAATGTTTAATTGTAACAGCTTTTGTGTAACTACAGTTAAGGTTCTTACTTAAGCGTAACAAACTCTCTTATTTCAGTTACATATTACTGTGTTGAAGGCAGGAGAGCTGCTCACAATGTTGTCAGTTGTATCATTGTTCTTTTTCTAAGCTGTCTATATATAAGTAATGTGACCATATGGCTCTGTGTTCAATGGCTTTTCAACTCACAACCCAATGTGTTCTGTAAGCGTACTCCTGCTTCTCTTAAAGGCAAGAATGGTACCCGAGACAGGTAAAGTGTACCAGAATGCATCAGGTTGTGAGTTGAAAAGCCTGAACTGTCCCAGACTGTCCTGCTGAACACGGAGCCATATGGTCACCTTATATATAAGCCAAGGGACCAATATAGCGGAAGGCGGCACTTGGAGGTATATCTTAAATAGGCAGTACAGTATGAAGGGTTGCTTCATGTTTAAAGTTTTTATTTTTTCAAATATAATTTTTTTTTATGCTTTCGTCTTAGAAAATAAGTAGAGTTGTAGTCTCGATTGTTCTAAAGAGACATTAATCTGGTTCAAATATTTATATTTTAATTTTTTTTTTATTTTTTTTTTTTTTTTTTTTTTTTAAATTTAGATATATATATATATATATATATATATATATATATATATATATATATATATATATATATATATATATATACATTACACACACACACACACAGGGCTAGAAGTTAACTTTTTAATGCAGCAGTGAGGATTTGCTACCTGCCTGGAAACTAGGTAGCACAGTCGTCTTATTCTGTTGAAGTTTATTCGACTAATAATTATACCTAGTGTTCTAAATAGACTTAATATCCCAAACTATCACATAGTGGGTCCATATTTATTGAAATCACCTTGTGCGCAACTAAGTAATGGAACTAATACAATTCCTTGTCGAAATGTATTTTGTTTTACTTTTAAGTTATAAAAGAATGCAACCATATTTGTCATCTAAGCATTTGATATGCCATCAGTACGGTTAACCAGCTTATGTTTCATCAGTGCAAATTAAGTGGCATGAAATTATCTTCTTATCTGTCTTCATTTACTGACTGAGATTTCGGAAACTAACAAATCATACACACCTATAAAGCGATTAAAATGACCTTATATAGTATATGACCTTATATAGTATTAGGTTTAACCACAACCAAGCTGATTTGAAAATGAAAGCTAATTCCAGCATGGTACTAATATATTAAAAGTTCATAAATATTTATGCCCTGCCTTTTCACTGCATTTTCAAATGCTGTACAATTTTGAAGAAATTAACTAAGTAATAAAAGAATAAGGGATATCAACCAAGGTTAAAAAAGCAAAAAACAAAACAGTGACATTAGCTATGTGTGTAAGTTATAGTTTGATGCTAATTATATATATATATATATATATATATATATATATATATATATATATATATATATATATATATATTTATATATAGTGATTGATTGTAGCATCAGAGTGGGTCATAATATCATTATTCTAAATACTGAACAAGTGGTTTATCTTCTCCAGTGCTGAATAAATCCTGTGGTGCCGGCAGTGTCTTTCAAAAGGTAAAGCCAGATGGTTTTGAATGCCTTGACAATACTAAGAGAGAACAGGACACCTCATAAATCCAGTCGACAGGGGGCAAAACAGTGGACCAATTGAGAACAATGGGCCGTCTCGGCACGAGAACAGCCAATGGGAAACACCCCATGTGAATCGATGAACAACGGAGCTGATGGGAGAAAGGGCTTCTTGAGGGAAATCTACTTTGTCATAGAAGAGTAGGGGCATACTGGAGAGTCGATTTTTGATAGTTGAATAAAGTGTCTTGATGTTTTTTCAACCCTTTGAGCACAGAAGGTTGCAAATGTTGTCCAGCCGGTAGTGTAGGATGATTTAGTAGCAAGAGCTAGAGCCGTGGCCATGATGTTGGAGCTGTGGAGTTTCAAGACGGGATGGGGACACCGAAGGGACCAGTTGCTGAAATCGGGATACCTATGTATGAGAAAGATCATCAGCAGCGTTACAATGAGGACAAGGAAGGTGACGGGCTTGAATTATAAAATTGTGAGAGACTGAGATCCAGATTAGACGTTGAAGCATTTGCATAATAAGGGGGGGGGTGGCAGGAAATGGCACTGTGGTGATGTCAGGTCAGAAGGAGGAACTGAAAACACACATAGGCAGGTACTGCAGTTCAAAAAGACGCAGCGTGCGTCGTTTTATTTTTAACAAAAAAAATAAATAAAATATTTAAACAAAAACAAAACACTGCTCACAGAGCACAAAATAAAATATTTAAACAAAATAAAGTCACAAACACAAACAATAACAAATATAGGTCAGGCTGCGTCAATCACCTTCAATGTTCCTATATCTTTTTAAATTCCTACCTTCTTTCTTCTCTCTCCGCTCTCCACTCTCCCTCCGAACTCCCACACCGAGCAGGGAGAGCTGCAGGCTTAAATACCGTGGCCGAAGGGTTTAACTAGTTTGTAATTATTTTATTACCCCTTGGCCACAATCTGAACGAGTTTATTAATTAACTGCCAGCTAGTTTAACAACGCACTAGCCGACAGCCACAAGGTTTTAAATTATCAACTGGCAAAGGACGGGCTGTCAATCTCGTCTCTGCCAGAACAAAAATTAAAACAAAACAATAACAAAACAAATGCACGGCTACGCTGTCATAAATACAATACATAATAAATTCAAATAAATAAATTATAATACAAAACACAAAATAAACTGCACAGGGGCAGAGGGGGGGAAACCCCGTTCTAAAAATAAACACTGTACAGGGCTGCTTGCCCTCTTACAGAGGGCCTTTAAGGGGGGAAATGACCGTTAGGGCCTTGTGTGCTGCACACAAGGTGGGGATAAGTGGCAGGCAAGAGCCTTGCACATAAATAGGGGGCAGGGCTAAGCCCTGCAAGAAATGTATTATTTAATACATATTGATGGTTGATTTAAATGTGTGGGGTTTAAGAGCAGGTGATTTAATATATTGATTTGTGTGTATTTAAAACAGAATGTTTTATTGTTATTAGTATGAGTTGTTATAGTTTAATGTAGTCTGGGCGGGGAGATGTTTGCAGCTCATCTCTGCCAGACTACATCTCATGAGAAATTGTGGTCGGCAGCAAATTAATTATTAACAGATTGTCTGTAAACCATGCATGCACAAAAGTCTCATGCAGAATGTGGTAATCTCCAGATTGATTATGTGTTTGACAATCTGGAGATGGCCAATGTATAAAAACCTGCAGCATTTGCTGAGCTGGGTGGATGTATGGAGAGAAGATAGGTGAGACAGAGAAGGAGAAAGAAATTTAAAAAGTAAACCATTGGTACTTGTGCTGGAAGGATCAGCATGATACTTGTTTTGGGTGGAGATGTATTTGTTGTGTTCGAGACTTGTTTTTGTTTAACCTTTTTATTTTGCTCTGTGAGCAGCATGTTTTTGTTTTTATTAATTTTTTGAATAAATACGCGCACCAGCGCATCAACCCGCAGTACTAGTCAACTTCTGGGGCCAGTTGCACTAACGAGTTAAAAAAATATGATTGGATCCGTGCTCACTGGAGCCAGATCTTGAAAAGGCATTGTATTAAATGGATCATGAGCAGGGTCCAATGATCCAATTTTTTGATCCGATTTTGGCACTGTGCATGCCGTAACTAGGGAAACTGACCAATGAGAAGCGAATATTTGTGGCACTGCCATGAATGTCAAAATATCAAGTACATTTGACTTAAAACAACGTATCATCCATACAGGAACCTATTAGAAGCAACTACTACATTTATCATTTAAAAATCTAACTCTTCTATAAACAGATTGAGTACGTTAATATCTGCTGGTTGTTTTTTTTTTAACTTCTAAAAAGTTTATAGTAAATGTTAGCGTTCACGGTCATGTGTATTTTCTGATGGATACACTCACAATGCTGTATTCTTTACAGTGGTACGTTATCCACCAAACACAAACAGCTAGCTGCAGCATCGGTTTAGGGCAAAATATCTACACATTTTGAGCAAATTGAATCAAGGGCTGATGATACTAGCTGCCACTAGAAAAATGTTGTGGACAGGGGGAGATCGAGGCTGTCAGAGAAAGTAAGCTCATTAAGAAAAAATTGACCAAAACAAAAACAAAAAAGACAGTATTCAATGTGACTAAACCAATTAATTAAGTGTAATCAATAAAATGATAATGGCAGTATGACTTTGTCATTACACAAAACATGTGTGATAATATTTAGTTATGAGGCTTTGTCACTCAGTCAGGTCTACTGTATTAAGCCATGATATATATTATAGACCTGTCTGAGTGTTTTCTATACAGCGATATTTT
This sequence comes from Polyodon spathula, assembly GCF_017654505.1. Taxonomy (NCBI): domain Eukaryota; kingdom Metazoa; phylum Chordata; class Actinopteri; order Acipenseriformes; family Polyodontidae; genus Polyodon; species Polyodon spathula. The sequence goes on from NC_054538.1 coordinate 23,943,265, forward strand.
CTTAATATAGTATTTATGGCTACTTTTAAATGCACTGTTACTTAGATAACGTCAAAGTTTTCTAAAACATTAAAGTATCTCTGTTTTCATATAATAATGTGAGGGAAATATTTTTGTGAAATCCTGCAAATATTTGAAAAATTTATTAAGTTACCGTTATGTAGATCAATGATCTAAATCAGCGGTTCCCATCCTTTTCCTTTATGCGGACCACTACAAAACACTTCTGTATGACGTGTTCATTTTTATAAAACCACAGGCACTGCATGCTATTGAAAACTCTTGACTGTTAGATAACTGCTTAGAAGTGTTACCATGGCTTTAAGATCTTGGGGACAGATTGGAACATTTTTATAAAACAGTGCATTCTGGTACATATCTGCCGGGCGTGTAGGGCTATTTACTTGTCATATTTGAATGTGAAGCAGAAATTCAGATAATTTATTGTCTTGAAATGAATGTTGAAATTAAAGTGAATGTAATCTCTGGTACTTATCACATTCCCTAAAGCACCAGATACTTCTATTAAAAACTATAGCTGTATTAGCTCTGTTTTTTTGTTTTTTTTTAAAGCTGTAAAACTGACAGCCTGTAAGTTAGGTGCCACATCCTAGTTAGACACCACATTGCTTTTAAATAAAAGGTGTCACATTTATTTTTATCTTGTTACAACATGTCAGGTTGGCTGATCCGTTTAAAGTGTAATAAACTCACTGTGTTGGGTATTGACCAATCCTCCCCATAAATTCACATTTCATCAGTGCTGATTGCATAGGGACCTGAAATAACAGATCCAATGCCTCTTGCTTTATAATTAAAGCAGACAAGCTGTCTTTTATCTTAGTGTTGTGCAGTCCCTTAGGTTAGCATTTCAGCATTAGGACTAAGGAAATACAATTGCAGGTACAATACAATTTCAACAGTTTCATTTTTAGCAAATACAAATCCAAATTACAAAATGCGCTTTTTTTTTCAAATTTTTTTTTTTCAATTAATGTTCCTCATGGCTTATATATTATGTGTTTATTGTCCATCAATTAGTTTGAGTTATTTATGTGCGGTTAAAACAAAGCTGTCAAAAACAAATACAAGAAGTCTGCTGAAATAAGACCAAAGAATAGAAACCTCAAAAAGTTACTTGGTTCAAAATGTTCTGCTTAGGCGCAAGCTATTTTCATTATTTATTTGACTCTGTTGAATCTCACATGGAAAAACAACAACAAACAACAACCATCGTGCACACTGTAGTTTATCTCTGCCATACATCACTATGATTGGTAATTAAATTACAGCAATTGTATCCGTATGTCAATGTATTAATCAGCCATGGACACTTCTGTTTTGCCCTAAGGGTGTAGTACTCTTATCATGCTTCCCAGAGTACAAACCACACAACACTCAACTCTTCTGGTGGACCTCTGCAGTCCCAAAATCAATGCAAATTCCAACTGAGATTTATATTCTTGCTCCGCTTATTTGCTCATAGTGCATCATTTACATTGATGTACAGAGTCCTTGATATCTTTCTCCATACCTATCCAGAAGAACCTCCACAGCACTAATTGTAATGTACAAAACACTCCTGGAACCAGTCTTCGTGGAAGAAGACACAAATGGGCTCCTCTTCTGACTTGAAGGAAGATGACTCTACTCAAGGTAATTTATCAGAAGGTATCACCATGGAAACAATGTCATGCACTTGTCTATCCTTCAGATTCTTGTAGGTAAATTGAGGGACAGCCTGCTTTTTATGGAGGATCAAGTGCTGACCACTTGTTGCAGAACTAATGAATTGCCCTTGTATACATGTGAGTCCTTCTGTCTCTATGACATGTTCAGAAACAGGTTTCAAGGCTATTGCCATATAGTTTTGATTTTAAATATGGACCAACAATGCTTCTTAAAGTTAATGTCATTCATAAAAATGTAGTACATTTCTATTTCAAGTCCATGTAAAATTATAAGTAGCTGCATGCACCAGTCTGTAGGAGACAGGAGTAATAAACAGGCATGAGTCTAATTGTAACCTTGTGTGTGATTCAGGGGACAGAAGCTAGGGCTCCTCCCCCCTGTTCTGACCCCCTAAAAACTACCTGTCAAACTCCCTATTTAAACCCTCAAACACTTTCTCCTCAGCCATGTGGCCTCTAATGTGGCATAGTATTGATTTCCTGACTTGCCTTCTTTCTCATGTAGTCCACTTCCTTATTATAGCTGCTCTGTTTCACTGTAAAACAATACAGTCTTTTTTAAGGTTTTTTTCTACAAAATAGGTCTATACATTTAAGATCAAATAATTACAGCCCATCTCTGTTGTACTTTGCTCCAGATATTGATGAAATGTCAGCCTGAAAGCAAACCTAATAGCTTTTCTTTAGTACCTCAGTATTTCAAATACTCCTACTTCCTCCTATCTTGTAACCCATAGGCAGTAATTACTGAGAAACATTGTTAACAATTCTTAAACATTAATATTTATCTGCTTGAAAACAGTATAGTCTTTTTAAAGTAATACTGCAATATTTTATTTTTGTTACACTGTTGTTTCAGGATTCCTGTGGATCAAAGGAGAATTCAAATGAGCAGTCAGACATAAAATTGAAGTAAAATAATAATAATAAAAAAAAAAAAAAAAAAACTTTTATTAGCTTTAAAAATAAATCTCTTCCTTGGATCGTGATACTAAACTGTGCAGTTTATCAATACACATATATACTGCATCTTATATACTATCTATGTGTGTTTCAGAAGGTACTGTCACATGTGCTGTCCAGTTTAAAATCAAATCAAATAATAGTTAAGGCAATTTTACATTTTCCTGGATCTTTCCAAAACTGAGAAATAGACAAAATGCCAAGCACTGTATACTAGATGATCTACTGACTTTATTAGAAGTACTAAGTAGTTGTAGTAGCAATAACCCTACAAAGTTGTACAGGGTAAGTAGCTCATATTGTATATTGTGTTGCTGTTTGCAGCTGGAAGGGAACAGAATAGCAATTGGTAAGTAAATTTGAATGCTTGTTCGCTGATGTAACTACATCAGCTGGTTGAAGTTAATTATTTTCTATAGTGTTCAGAGATATGGTAGATTGAAGTGAATTTAGATAAACTGGACCAGCTCTAGCCCCCTAGTCCTAGAATGCCAGCTGTTCTAAGCGCCAGCCAGTCTAAGGGCCACACGTCCAAGGGCAGTCTGAGATGTAGCAGTCTAAGGGCCAGGTGTCCAAGGGCAGTGAGCTCTGGTATTCTAAGGACCACATGTCTAAGAGCCACACATCCAAGAACAGTGTGAGCTGTGGCAGTCAGAGCGAGGACAGGTAGAGCGAGGACCTTTTCCAAATCTCTCCCAATGGCTACTAGAGGCCTCATTCCCACTCTGACACCTAAAGTCTGGATCCCCTGGACAAAGTGTGCTCACTCTTTCTCTTCTCCTAGAATGAACACTGGTAAGTACTTGCTTCAGATACCACACTAACTCCCTCTCCCTTTGTACTGCCTGCTACAAACTAAATTCTCCTTCCTAAATTGCCATTCTCTGACTAACAAATCTCTGCTTCTCAACACATTTATAACTGATGCTAATCTTGACCTTCCCTGTTTAGTAGAAATCTGGCACTCTGTTCTTGATAAGCACTGCTTTTATTGCTAACTCTGTGCTTGCTGCCTCAACTCTCTCTTTCCCAGCCTTCTTTTCATTTGAGCATCTCGCTATCAAGCTCCCCTCTCCCATGTCTCTCACCCTTGCTGTTATCTATTGTTCACCAAAGAATAACTCTGCTTTTATTGCTGAGTTCTTGCAATTCCTTTCCCTAATCTGCACTTCAACTGACAAAATTCTACTCCTAGGTGATTTCAACATTGTGGCAAAATGGTGAGTGAATACAGGTGAGTGCAGTGCAGAGCAGATTAATCACGCAGACAATTGCTTTCAGGTGCAAGGGTGTTTTATTTATTGAATGATACCGTCCAGAGCCCGAAGGCAAACACCAGTAAATAATAAATGTTGGAGTGATACAACGGTGTGTATCACTCAAAATTGTAATCCACAGGTTTGACAAAAGTCAAACCAAAGTTCCAGGTTTTACATACAAAACACTAAACACAAAACACAAGGCAGTGAAGTGATATTACGTGCTAGTGGTGCAATGTACAGTTCTCTGTGAAATGCTGGGGTGATCGTGATATCCGGGTTGATGCTGGCTTTAGCTACAGCTCCAGATTGTGCTACTGGTTGTCTATAGAGATAAACAACAGTAACAAACGCAAAACAAACACTCAGTTTTCAATATTACATGGTATTACTTCAAGGTCAAATCAAACCATTTGCGAAGGAACAGATTACTTTGCTATGCCATATTTTATGCCCTCACTCATGAGCCTGGGTTAACAAGCGCATCTGCTTCTCCAATCCATGGATGCCACGCCGTTTCCCATTCGGATCATTGAATTCGGGTACTGTAGCTCAGTCCCTTTTCTAGCTGGCTGACTTCCACCTACCCACGGGAATAAAGTGTCATGCCTTTTAGTCCAGGGTACTCTGCTCCCTTTATCTAGTACCCTCTCAGGTCGGGAAGGAGATCTAACACCAAGCGTCATTCAATCTCTGTCACAAACATGCATCTCAATTTGCCTTCTTCCCCTTTAGTGACCAACTTTGTCACACTCCTGGACTGTCTTGGACTCTCTCACTATGTCAACGTTCCCACTCACACCCATGGACACACATTGGATTGCTCATCACCAGGGGTCTTGATATCTCCAATATCTCAGTCTCAGATATCTCTCTCTCTCTGACCATTTCTTAATCACTGCCAATATTAATCTTCCCACACCTTCAACTACTACTGATACTGTTATTTCCTTCCTTCCCATCCAGACTGGATTATTGCAATGCTTTGTTTTCTGGTATTCCCTACTGCCAGGGTTTTAACAAGAAGTAGAAGACTTGATCACATTACGCTAGTATTGGCAGCCCTATGCTGGCTTCCTATACAGTTTAGGGTCGATTTTATGGTCATGCTTATTACTTACAAAGCATTAAACGGTTTGGCTGTGACAGGTGCGAGTGGTGTGTGTTTTAATAAACAAACGAAAAGACCACCCCTCTACCAGCAATGGTATCGGGGGGGAACACGGCTGGTTTGCAGACCAAAACAAAATGTACACAGCTATTTTTATAAATCCCCAATCCACAGTCCCATGCACGAAAATGTGCTCTTTTGATCCGCAGGGGTGTGCTGGTGTCGTGAGATGAATAAAGTGCTCTGGTTAAGTGGGCTGGCTCCGTGGCTGCATTTTCTCTGTGACTAAAAGGCATGACACTTCAGAATAAGAGTCGGGTTAAAACAGACAGAGCCAGTGAGTTTCGGACTGTTGGAAGACACTTTTGATATTCAGGGCCAATATGAATCGTCACTTTGTGAGAGCCAATGGGATGTAAAAGGATTATATAGGACTCAGAACTTTCAAAGAAGACGTAATAACGCTGCTTGTGTAAATTGTGTGTGTCTGTGGGAATGTAAGGTTGGCAGGCATGGGGTTAAGTGTGTCCCTGCCAACAATCACATGTGTGGCCATTCCCCAATTAGGTAATTAAGTGCTAACTGGGGAGTGGCCACATGTATAAAAAGAGCCAGAATTAATTTATTTCTTGGAGAAGTTTTGGTGCTGTGAGGTTTGTACTGTTTTGTAACTTGAAGGTGAACGCACAGCCTACGTTTCGGTATTTTGTTTAACCCTTTGCGGTCCAATGTCGGACCAGGTCCGACATCATCGAAAAAACGTAAAACACAGGTCTCTAGTCATTTTTTCTCCGGAAAAAGAAGAGAAAACCATTCACTGGCCGAGCGAGACCAATAGGAGTCGAATGAAACCGAAAAAAAGGGGAGGGGAGGGGGCGTGTGAGCAATAGCCCTGGCAGCTGCACCATACAGAAATAAGCAGACATAATCAAATGAGGTAGCTGCTTCCACATCCAGAGCTCAAAGAATATCACAGACATTTGCAGAGCTTTTTGAGATGTTATAGTAATAAAATAATGACTTTGATCTCATTATTGAGGAGTTTGGTGATAAAACGAGTGATCAGGATTTATCAGTATGCAGGTCTATAAAGAGGTATATGAAAAATATAGTGAACACGGGGTGGGGCTTGACTGGAGATGCAGTACTGATGTTGCTTAGCATTGCAGTGTCCTTTAAACCAGTTTTACTCGGGGGGGGGGGGGGGGGGGGGGGGGAATTAAACAGTTCCTATCAAAATAAATTGGACCTGATCTGCCTGACAGGCACTGAATAAATGGACCGCAAAGGGCTAAACCTTTTATTTTAGTAAAGTGTGCAACAGCTTTCTGTCTCTGGGTCTAATTCCTGACGGTAACCAGCCTGGGCTGTGATGCTTCGCTGTCACATGCTGATTTCCCTGTTAAACTAATCTGATGTGAAATGTTATTCGATTGGTTCATTGTTTCTCGCATATTTTACCATTATGTAGAATTTTTAAAACATACTGTGTATAAAGATATAATTTTCTATCAAAAGTTATGAAAAATGATATAAGATCAATCATTGGTGGATCTGGGCCTGCATTCCAGAATACGGTCATATTCAGACTCCTACCCATAGTAAATAATGAGAGAAAAAGGCATAGCTCACCTATCACTAGAGAACATTTCAGACATGTTCTATTGATCATTACTATGAAACTGAGAAATGCTCAACTGACTTTTAATTGACTCATTATCTACCAAGTAAAGTTGTGTTGCACAGAATCTCCCAATGGAAAATATAGGAAAATGAACCAATTCAAGTTGATTGACAATCCTATAAATAACATGTCCTAACATTTTTATTGTTATTAGCAGTCTGAAATACTTATCGGCTGATGTCAGGATTCAGGAGCGCCCCCAGAAATCTTTCACATGGTGCACCAGTCAACCATATCAAGAGCTCTGCATAACACTGGCCTGTATGGGAGAGTGGCAAGAAAGAAGCCGTTACTCAAAAAGTACCATCTGAAAGCACATCTGGAGTTTGCCAGAAATTATGAAAGTGACCCAGCTGCGATGTGGGAAAACATTTTGTGGTCAGATTAGACCAAGATAGAGCTTTTTGGCCAAAACTCAAAGCGCTATGTGTGGCGCAAACCTAACACTGCCCATGCCTCAAGACACACCACCCCTACAGTGAAGTATGGTGGTGGCAGCATCATGCTGTGGGGATGCTTCTCATCAGCAGGGACTGGATATTGAGCTTAAGTGTTTCTAAAAACAATATTGAACAGAACAAAATTTCAGTGTACCATTTGCAATTCAGTAATATGAGAGAATTGGTCAGGGGTCTGAATACTTTTGCAAGGCACTGTATATATAATGAATCAACAGTACATAGGTCACTTTTGAAATCAGGACTTAAAGGATGTGTTGCAGTAAGAATATCTCTGTTAAGAAAGACTAAAGGGCTAAAACATGCACAAGAACACAGAAATTGTATTGTACAGTGTATATATCATCATCATCATCATCATCATCATTTTTCAATCAACTGCGGATGAAGGCTGCTCTGGCATGTTTCCTAATTTCATCTTGCCATCTTCCTGGAGGTCTTCTCTCTCTCTCTCTCTCTCTCTCTCTCTCTCTCTCTCTCTCTCTCAATAAATAAATAAATAAATAAATAAATATAAAAAAACAAAGATATAAATGGTCTTAATGTTAAAGTATAAATAATATGTTAAGATATAATCTAGATTTTTAAAATGATGTCACTACAGAAACAATATTTTGAATTGTGTGTGGGTGTATGATATTGTGAGGCGAGAGTGTATTAAATGGAATGTCCAGACAGTAATTTATGTGTACAGAAATAAAATAATTTATTTTTATTTTCTATACACAACAAAAAGGATTAAATAGCAAAAGAAAACAAAATGGTGTGAGGGAAGGAGTGCAGGGGTGAGATCCAAAACAAACTGTGATGACTCGTCTTTAATTTGTCTTCGTGGCGACCCATACATAAACAAAAAAAAGACAAAAGAAATGTTAGTGTTTCAAAAATCCCGCTGCACCAAACCAGTCTCTCCCTCCACCCGTTACTCCTCCTATTTTACTTTCGGACCAACCCCGAACACAGTAGTACGTTCCCTTTAGTATGTAATGTCCCGCCTCTGTAGTCAGTGGAACACCAATCCCCAACCAACACGTGTCCTTATCCTTCACTTGACTCCAGTGGCTGGAATTTACATACTCGTACTTCCGCCCCTCACCAAGGTGCCGCCCCTCAAAAGATGACTTTTGCCATGGTCACGAGATCTTGGTAAGGGAAGTCCCGAGTTGGTTTGATGCCATCTACTGTCACAGACCGAAAACCCTTTGACTCATCACAGATATATATATATATATATATATATATATATATATATATATATATATATATATATATATATATATATATATATATATATATATATATAGACACACACACCTCGTTATATCGCCCCTGGCTATACTGCGTATTCGGATATATCGTAGGCCTGGAGTTGGCTCCCCATTTTTACTGTCGAACTCCGTATGCCTTAGCTGCAATACACATAGGGGCTTAGAATTACTGTTAATTTTATTTCGCACTGCACATAACAAACAACAACATATAAAACAATTAAAAATAAAGCATTAATATCGTACTGTTATCGTATACACACGCATTGCACAATAACACAAAGCAAATTAAATATCTACTTGCTGAAGCGGTTTTTATTTTAGTCAACAAAGTGTTCAAGTGTGGCAGCAATGCACTAGCAAAAGCCACAAAGCGGTGACGTCAGCTCCCTAGCAACAAGCCTCCCAGGTTGTTGTTGGGAATGGATTATTTCAATGCAGCGGGTTTGTGCATTTGAGAAAGGAGAGGAAGACTCATGAAATGAATTAGAAACTGAAGTTGATGAGAATTACCCTCCTCTGTACAAAATAAAACTGTGTGCTGCTTTTTATATGAAAAATGAGAAAAAGCAGGTTATGTAAAGGATTTACACTGGACCCTGACGTCCCCAATAAAAACTGGCAGTGGTTGTACAATATTTGTTAGCCTATTTGTTTTTCTATGGGTCTCTCACTATATCGCAGCCCTCGATATATAGCAGATTTATATTGGACCCTGACACCCGCGAAATATATCGAGTGGATGGTGTGTGTGTGTGTGTGTGTGTGTGTGTGTGTGTGTGTGTGTGTGTGTATATATATATACACACACACATACACACATAAAATGTCTGTTTCTGAGTGATATTGCTTCTATTTAAACATATTTCAACATTTGTTTCAGCTATTTTGGAATGAGCATTAAATATGTGTTAAGTTGGGTAACATATTTGATATGTTTTGCAATATATTTGAAGGTAGAAAATATATTTAAAAATATGTTGCAATATATTTGATTTTCATAAGGTAACATTTGTTGCCGCCAATGTATTTACCAGAAACAGACGGTTTGGTGCTTTGACTATTTTTTTAGTGACATTCTGGATCGTCAGAAGAGAGATTTTTGCTCTTTTTGAAGGCTTCAAACAAACATATCTGCTTCTGTTTGCTCATTACTACCACAAAATAAACAGCAATATTTTATAATCTTACAATGTTTATTAGGATTTACAAACCCCATGGAGTCCACACTTATGAAGAGAAAATTTTGCAAACCAAGCAGGGTATGCACAGTGCGTAACGTGTGCGCCAATGTCATGGTTGACATTCCTGTCTGATATTTGAGGCTACAAGCTAAGATATGCCTTTGCAAGAAGTTTATGATAAAACCAAAACAATGTCACCAAAATAGAAATCAATGTCACCAAAATAGAAATGAACCTTTTAAAGACTGACCTGTTCTGTAATGAAACAACCCCACACAAAATCTTTCAATTCTCACTTTCAAACATTTTATGGGACCTGATTAAGATCTGTATTTTGACAACTTTTAAATGAATCTGCAGTAAGAATTTCTTTCTTTTTTCTTATCTGCAACAATATACTTTCTTACATTATTTTTCGTGCTTTTTGTGGGATCAAATTTAGATACAGCTCTGAGGGATGTCATGTTATATCAAATAAATGACAAGTACTAAAAACAAACAAAAAAAAAAACTTATTCAAGCTGCAGCTTGAATTACTGTTTACAGAATCCATTGGTGTGTCTGTTTACTATAGTCCTCCACAGTCGTTCACTGTGTTTGATTGAACAGAAAGCAGACCTCAGTGTCACACTATTCTAAGGGGCATGTTTATTAAATGTGAACAGATAGTTTACTAACGTATTAACACATGTGGTTAATTCTTTATTAATGGTTACTTAATTCTGTAGGGTTCAACTAAAGTGGACCATATTCAGTGGAGGCAATTCCTCAGTTTATGGTTAAACAAAACATAAAAAAGGAAAGCTCATGTAACTCATACCCCACTACATGACAGCATGTTTGTTTTTATATACAGTAGAAAATGAACACTGATCTTCACAAATCTCAGTTTTCTATACTTCACCGGTAAACGTGTAATCTCGGTAGAAACTTTATGAAGACAGACATTCAGTTTAACTGTGAAAAAATCGTTAGCACAAAATATATATATCATATATTTATATATATATAATAGATATATATATATAGATATATATATATTATATATATATATATATATATATTTATCCGCATATCATTTTTGCAGGAATAACCTAGCAGTTTACTTTAAATAACAGACCAAAAACAGAAATATTGTTCTCAGAAAATGGCTTAACAGCAGTATTACTTTGGATGGAAACTGCATTTTGATGTACTAGGTGTTTGAGCTTTAGTGGTAGGATGTCTTATTGATTTGAAGAACACAGTGAATTATTTAACCAATACAGAATGTTTTTTTAGCCACCAAGAAATTGATTAGCAGAGGGAAATGAAATGTTTGATAGGACTAGCAATAGATGTGACATGCTTCCCTTTATCACTTGAGGTAATAAAGACCTAAGGTGTTGTGATCCAGACAGAAACTTATTTTTTCAATGAAGTCATATCATTATATAGTATGAACCAGTCAATACATAAAAATAATACAAATAATTCAGACCTTTTAATTGTTACTTTGAAGCTTACCAGTCACTGTCTGACTCTATACTGTATTATCAATTGAAATTAATAGAAATTCACAGGGCAGGATAGTATTTTCTGTATATGCACCGACTCTACATTGTATGTGCATTTGGGATGGTCTGTCAGTTTAATTAAAACATAGATTTTATAGTTATATTTTTAGTTATCTGACAAAAAAAAGAATATAAAAAAAACAGTCTTAATATTTTTTTTTATTTCGTTGGATTTTATCAAGAAAATAATAGTATTAACATGATTCTAATATTACAATTTAGGTATTTTGAAAAATTACATTACAGAAATTGATTTATGTGCTTAATTATATTTAAATCCATAATCAACCTATTCATAATTAGAAAACTGAGTATAATTAATCATTTGCATGTGTTTGACCCACGCTTCACAATAGCAATTTCAAAGATTTTACTGAGTTACAGTTCATATAAGGAAATCAGTCAATTGAAATAAATTCATTAGGCCCTAATCTATGGATTTCACATGACTGGCAATACAGATATGCATCTGTTGGCCACAGATACCTTAAAAAAAAGGTAGGGGCGTGGATCAGAAAACCAGTCAGTATCTGGTGTGACCACCATTTGCCTTATGCAACGCAACACATCTCCTAAGCATAGAGTTGATCAGGCTGTTGATTGTGGCCTGTGGAATGTTGTCCCACTCCTCTTCAATGGCTGTGCGAAGTTGCTGGATATTGGCGGGAACTGGAACACTCTGTCGTACATGTTGATCCAGAGCATCCCAAACATGCTCAATGGGTGACATGTCTGGTGAGTGTGCAGGCCATGGAAGAACTGGGACATTTTCAGCTTCCAGGAATTGTGTACAGATCCTTGTGACATGGGGTCGTCCATTATCATGCTGAAACATGAGGTGATGGCGGTGGATGAATGGCACGACAATGGGCCTCAGGATCTCGTCACGGTATCTCTGTGCATTTAAATTGCCATCGATAAACTGCAATTATGTTCGTTATCCATAGCTTATGCCTGCCCATACCATAACCCCACCGCCACCATGGGGCACTCTGTTCACAACGTTGACTCACCCAGACGACACCATACACGCTGTCTGCTATCTGCCCGGTACAGTTGAAACCAGGATTCATCCATGAAGAGCACACTTCTCCAGCGTGCCAGTGTCCATCGAAGGTGAGCATTTGCCCACTGAAGTCGGTTACGACGCCGAACTGCAGTCAGGTCAAGACCCTGGTGAGGACAACGAGCATGCAGATGAGCTTCCCTGAGACTGTTTCTGACAGTTTGTGCAGAAACTCTTCGGTTGTGCAAACCCACAGTTTCATCAGCTGTCCGAGTGAAGAAGCCGGATGTGGAGGTCCTGAGCTGGCTTGGTTACACGTGGTCTGCGGTTGTGAGGCCAGTTGGACATACTGCCAAATTGTCTAAAACGACGTTGGAGGCGGCTTATGGTAAAGAAATGAACATGCAATTCTCTGTCAACAGCTCTGGTGGACATTCCTGCAGTCAGCATGCCAACTTCACGCTCCCTCAAGACTTGAGACATCTGTGGCATAGTGTTGTGTGACAAAACTGCACATTTAGAGTGGCCTTTTATTGTCCCCAGCACAAAGTGCACCTGTGTAATGATCATGCTGTTTAATCAGCTTCTTGATATGCTACACCTGTCAGGTAGATTGATTATCTTGGCAAAGGAGAAATGCTCACTAACAGGGATGTAAACAAATTTGTGCACAAACTTTAAGAGAAATAAGCTTTTTGTGCGTATGGAAAATTTCTGGGATCTTTTATTTCAGCTCATGAAACATGGGACCAACACTTTCATGTTGCGTTTATATTTTTGTTCAGTGTATATAAATAGCTAAACAGTTTAATTGGGAAAATTACCAGCAACTAAACTGCAGTTTGAAATTGGAACACTAGAAATAACAGAATATAAAACTAATGCTTAATAAGCAAGTGAACAATATAACAATAAAAGGAGCAAAAATAATAAAAGTTAGCTATAAAATAAGAACAATAAAAACAATAAAATAATACAACAGTGAGATAGAGCGAATATATACGTTGTTTTTAGTCTCGTTTTAAAAGCAGCAACAGTTGTTGCTTGCCTTACAGATATTTGATGAACTCACAGTTCATTCCATAGTTTAAGGGCTTTATAGCTGAATGCTCTACATCTTGCGTTCTTTTTCACAATTTTGGAAATAGTAAGTAACCCTATGTTCGGAGTGAGTGACTGGGAACCTATGGGCTTAAAAGAGCATTTAAATAAGATGGAACAAAGCTTTATGTTAAAAGCAGGACCTTAAAATCAATCCTAAACCGCACAGGAAGCCTATGTAACACAGGGGTAATGTGTTCATACTTCTTGGTTCTTGTTAAAACTCTGGCAGCAGCACTTTGCACAAGCTGAAATTGAGGTAAAACACAACTTGAAATACCAGAAAAAGAGGACTGCAATAATCAATATGAAAGCATACATCAGTATCTCAGCATCCACAGCGAAAGAGAAGGCCTGAGTTTCGTAATATTTCTCACATTAAAATAAGACACTTCAGTTACAATTGATCTGCCATTTGTAGTAATAAAAAATAATATTAGAGAGGTAAAAAAATATCATACTATTTCCCTTTATTTTAATTTTATACTAGTATGAAAATAATTAGATTTTTAATCAGTACTTGATATCATATCCTTTTTTTAAAAAATTAGCATATGAGTAACCCACACATTCATTTTCTTGTTCATTTTTTTTTTTACATAAAGAAAAAGGAACCAGAAAATGAAAATGTAGGAGTAAGTAAAAACAATCATTGACACAATGTGAAAAAGTACTAGCGACCTTCTAATCATTTCTGTCCCATATTATGGATTTGCTTCCTGCTCTTTTTAAGCAATTATTCTTTCAGCTTTAGCTGCTTTTTTAGCTTAGCTGGCCTGGCATATGTATAATAATGCAAAACCATGTTTAATAACCTTATTTTAAACAAATAAAACCATTCAGGAATGACACAGGTGCTAGTCTACTGTTCGTCAATCCCTACTACTCATGCACTAGTTCTATGTCACATGCAGTAATTCTATCTCATTATTACATTGATCTCAGTGTGCCCCACACAAATTCTGATACTGCCCGTCTTTTTTTTTTTTATTTAAACCCCACTTAATTGATCTTTTGAGCTCAAATGCCTCTATAATCAACTGTACACTAGCTCAGTTTCACACCAAGAATATCTCTCTTTGCTTTATTCTGCTACATTAAAAATGTCATTTGCGTTAGGCTAGTAATAATAATAATAATTAAAAAAAAGAAATAAATAAAAAAAAAAAAAAACATCCATCAACTGATAAAGAATTTGTCTACTGTTTTTCTAATTTCCTGTCCGAGATCCCTCATTTTCAATTGTAATCCATTAAACTATTTTTAGTTCTGGATGATGTCATTTTTCTATAACTCATGCTTCAATTGAAATATATTTTGACCAAAATAGCAATAGTTAATTAAGGATTTCAATTATGAAATACTTTTAATTAACAGAGGCCATTGTAAAGGTTCTTCATAAAAAATGTATTGTGCTGCTCCTATTGAGAAATGTCTGTAATTGACAGTGTATTTATTTCAAATATCTTGCGATATTATACCCAACATCTGACAGCGCTCTCATCTGGGTCTGAGCAAAAATAATTACATTTAATAATAATACAAAAACACAGCAATCCATCATGTCATTGTTACAAGGAGAATGTAGAACACTGGCCAAGAGCCAATGAAAAAAAAAAACTTTAAAGTACCATAATTATGTAGCTGTAATACATTTTTTGTTCTGTTTTTTGCAAGTGAAAATGGTTTAGTACCATCAGCCTGTAACCTGTGAAATAAAAATACAAACATCCCCATAGGGTCTAATATGTAGTTGTTTACTTAATTGTCTACAATTCGTTAGGAAGTTTATGTTATGGTGCTGTGTTTTAATCAAGGGTTTAATTATGGAGACCATCTGACCTAGGAGAATATCAGCATGATACAAAGGGAGCATTTACACGTGGCCACTATTAATACACAAGCTGCACATTTGTGTATCTCTACAAACTGGAAAGTATCCTACCAAAATAATAAATATATACAAATAAAATAAAATAAATATTTGTCTGGTTATGCAACTAATAAAACATTAGTTTAGATAACCTATTTTTTTTAATTTATTCTGAAACTCGGTTGTCTCTTGTTTCAGATACCATTTGTATCAAACTAATTCATATAAACATTGAGGCAAATCAAACAACTGAATGATCAGATTACACTGTAGCTCAGTTTCCGTATATGCAATCTATAACAAAAATATTGTCAAAAAAATAACAAGTTAGAAAAACGCAACAGCCGTTTAAGTGGTATTATCACACACACACACACACACACACACACACACACACACACATATATATATATATATATATATATATATATATATATATATATATATATATATATATATATATATATATATAGATAGATATATAGATAGATAGATAGATAGATAGATAGATAGATAGATATTCCTGATTGTGGAGCTGCATTTGTGCCATATAAAAATGTGAGAAACGTCATCAGTGTGTGTGTGTGTCCATCTGTCTGCAGTTATTGTTCTACAGTTCTACGATTACGCACTGTACAGTGCTGTGAACAGCGATGGGATAAAAGCCAGAACGAGACGGAACAGCCCAGAACGGTACTTGAATTAATTTGCTTTAAAAAACAGCATAACAAGTTACAGACACATGCGGAGAATATTTTAGCAATTAAAAGCGATTAATAACAGGCTGTCATTAACACGTTACAGCCCAGAACGCTTTTTTTTTTATCAACAAAAAGCTCCCAGAACACTGGATTCCCAAGGTGCAAAGACAACGAAAATTCTACACATAATACAACTAAGTGAGAACAACATAACACTATTGAAAAAACCCACAGAACCGACCTTTTATTTCCCATTCCATGCAATAAACAGCTGTTTAAACAAAACCGGCCAGAACACGGGGTTCCGAAGCTACACAAAATGATACACATAATATGAAATATATATAAAATGAAATATATATATATATATATATATATATATATATATATATATATATATATATATATATATATATATATATATTCTCCTCGTATGTGTAACTTTCTATGCTGCTTTTTAATGCAATTGAATTAATTAAAGTACCGTTCCGTCTCGTTCCAGCTTTTACCCCTTCCCAGCCAAATAAATGTAAAACATGCTGAATTATTATAATTCATTACACAAATACATAAAAAGTCACACTTTGATGTACGGTTGCCTCATTATACAAGGCATTGTTAAAACATATTTATGAAGTGCTTGTCCTACGGACCACCGAGCATATTGGAAGCACTGGCCTGGGCAATCAGACAAGCCTTAAAATCAAACCCTTAGCTGTAAAAAATACATTTACCAATGTTGCCAATTGCATTTAAATCCTAATTACAATACTGATTGACATATTTACCATAATTATAGCTATATTAATAATTTAAACATTCTGGAACGTGAACTAACACCCACTGAAATATGTTATTTCTATCATTTTTCACTTATCCTTCATTTGTTCATATACGTGCCTGTTACTTTGAGAAAGGTCTGGTCTGTAGAGGTTAATGCCTGTGTTGAGTAACGGTAATAAAGCTGGAAGCCATTGTTCAGAGGCTGTGCTACTTGTGTTCCGCCTTATAGCTATACCGCAAGTGGTAGTGAAACAGCATGATGAGGTAATGTGGAGCTGAGAGCCGTGTAACCCTTAACATGGTATAAGAAGCTGCATTGTTTTAAGGGATAACTATGTAGGCAATAACAGACCTGAATAAAATATAAAAAGTGTACACCTAAGGTAAAAAAAAAAATACTACCCAACACAAAATATAACATAAATGCCATGACTGAATATTTCTACACTGTACATTTTCATCACATTTAGCTTTTTGTTTCCAAGGCATTTTGATATTACTAGTCAAAGAGCATATAGTATTATAGATGGTGTTCTTTACTCTCATTTACATGGTAACACAAAAGTGTAAATCCATATTTCAGTATCACTACCTTGGTCCATATGGAAGAGTAAGTCTTGCCAGGGTAACTTTCATGATTCAGTCTCCATGACAAGAGTAAGACAAAGCACAAATGTGGTTGTCAGCATACCCACCTGAAACTTTGTGTTTCACCAGAGACGGGAAAATAGGAGTCTTTAGTAGTCACAAAAGGCCTATAGTTTTAGTTCTTCTTATATCTCAATGTTTTTTTTTATCTTTTTATGGCTTAGAGCACTGTAGCACTGTGACACCCAGCATGTAAAATCACAATGGGGTTGCTTGAATCAACCAGGGTAGGTCAAACATGACATTAAATTGGCTGGAGCAGGTTTGTTCAATTCATTACACTGTTTTCTCTCAAACAGTTATACGTACAATTTGTAAAATTTGCATTAATTATTACTTATTCATAACAATGGTTTTCATAGATATTCAGACTAGATGTCTGTTTCTATGACACCCAATTCTGGTGTAACCAATAAAGTAGGCTTCAGTAAAATCAGAAATATCATGTAATGTCCTTTTAATTTTCTACCTGGACTAGTAAGTAATACTATAAAATGCATATAAAAAAGTAACATCATTTTTTGTTCATAGTTTGAAAGTGGCGGGGGGGGGGAGTAGTTCTCAGATAGAGTTTCTGGGCTTCTTACCAATAATAGGACTATCTCCAACTCAGCCTACCATTTTGTTGCAGATTTTGTTAGAAGTGACACAGGCCAAATTTCCACAGCAATCGCATGCAGCAGCTCCCACTGTGTTGTGGATACTGTAACAATATAAACCCTAATTTTAGGGAACATATTCTGAGTTTGTATGTCTCTTAAGGATGTCCACTGCCATATATAATACCTATGGAGGTACTCTTAAATGGCTTGGCATTAATAAATGGTGGGGCCACTAACAGTTAGTAAGACACAATAGTGCAGTCTAATGTAGAGGCAAATGTAGAAATAAAATGTTTAATTTAAACTATGTTTTTATTCTCTTTTAGTAATACATGTACATGTATGTGTATTTGTAATAAGAGAATGGTGGCAGTAAAACATTTTAAAAAATGTGGAACAGGCACACAAGAGCCACCAGTATTCATGGTAAACATGATAGGTTTGGGCATACTTTTGGACCTACATTTGCTTCTAACAGACATTATATATTTTACTTCACCTGGGTTCAGAGGAATATACTGTAAACTTCTGTTTTTGGGCAGCGTGTGGCCTTTTTGTCCTTTCAAAGTATAATAACTTACACGCATCAGGGTCAGAGAAGGGGGCAAACCTTACCTTTAATATAGGAAAGTCTTTCAGTTCCTGACAAAGCTTATTATTGCTTTTGAAATCTTTGGTTTAGTTTGTGATTCAAGAATTCAGGAGTTATACCTTTGTTCTTTTATTCAGCATTTATGCTTCATTACAGTTTAATGTTGTTATTAAATATGAAGGTAACAATTTATCACAAAATAAAGGAAAACATAATATGGCCTCGAGTCTACAGGGAGTTAAATGGCAAATAGGCTACTTGGCATATGGCTGACTCAGACTAGGTGCATTTTCCTAAATCCTAACACAAATAAAATCTCTCAATATTCTCCTTCTCCTCTGGGGAACATAGGAATGCTATGGTTAAAAGAAAATGTTACTGTTTCTCTTAATGTCAAAACTGAGAAAGTGATACTTCTTTAAGGAGCACACTAAAGTTTAATTGATGGGAGTAAAATCTTTAAAACCAGATCCAGAATTGTCAATGACAATCAAACTTAACAAACTGAAAAACAAGACACTTACAAGAAGTGTTTTTTACTCATATTTATTGGAATATACCTTTAGATATGTTATGTTCCCAATAAGCATTTGAGGTTTCTACAAATCCAAACTGGAACAGGTACTTTTCTTTAGGAATAAAAATCTTTTTTTTTTTTTTTATTTAAAAAAGGAAAGTACAACTTTAACAATTATTGCTTTTCACTGGGCTTTTTAACAGCCTTGAACAGATTTACAAAAAGTTATTAAGTTCTGTCATTCTAACTTTAAAGCACCTTTTAACGACCTTACTAGCATTAAACTACACTGTAGACATGATCCCAAATCAGAGAAAAAGACTCACTTTTGATTAGACATGTATAATTTTGAATGTAAAGTGCTAAGCACAAGACAGACACAATGCCTTTGGTGAAAAGGACAGTGTATATAAAACTCCTTCAGTTCAAGGGCAAAAGAAACATGTAATGGTTGAACTAATCTCTTACTGGCCTGGGTTAGCGACAGGCTCTTCACATGGGATATTTGTCTGTACCAGTTGGGATAAAATCACTTGTCAAGCCCCTGAAGAGAGACATCAATCAGATTTGACACATGACTGATTGCTCCATTAAATCACTCCCATGGGTTTGATTTGGTTCATCAGATCAGGTGATTTTATTTAAAAGGTTTTGATGGTTGCCTGTATTTCACATTTTCTGATTGAGGTATTCAACACTAAATCGAACTTTTTGTTGAAGTGACCTAATGGGCCATGAAGCCAGCAACATATTCAGAAGAGATGCATTGCTTTTCATAAAGCTGGTCAAATACTTCTATGTTTATTTTTTTTTTAGATGCAGAACATGAGTGTGTCATTAGAAAAATTAAAATGCAAAAAACTAAGGAATGTGAACCATGAACGGAGAGTAAAGTTATTGATCACTTTGCCGAACCTAAAGCTGATGAAGACCTAAATATCATTGCCAGTGATCGCTTTTCGAGAAGTACTTGGGAAGATTGTAAGTGGGATGTAAGATTGTTTGAACAATGGTTAAATGAAAGAAATGCACAGCTGAGTTTACATCTAACATCTGTGTAATTGATGGAGATTTACTAAGTGATGATGAAATTGCTGTTGTTCCTGAACCTGACCAAAACAAATCTGAAATAAAATTTACAAGAGGGGATGTTTATGTGGAAATTAATTTGTAATTATGAAAATTTTTTTTTTTTTTTTTTTTTTTTACATTATGTTAATGTATAATTGTATATATTTTTTTAACTATATGAAATGCTAAACTGAAATCACAAGCCTTTTTCTAAGTATTATGTTTAAAATGTGTAATACTCTATGTAACCCCCTCCAGTAACTAGGCAAGCAAAGGTTACCATTGAACTGTGTTATACAGGTGATGTCAAAGTTCCGGGGGATATTATTGTTGGAGGGACTGAAAAACGGGTACGAAAGGAGAGGAAGAGAGAGAAAAAGAAACAAGGCAGTTGCTTGAGTGTTGGAGAAAAGAAGACACAATGCAGTGTCTAAATTACAAAATCTGCAAATGGTGGGTTTATAAGTGTATACATACCACAGGAGAACTTTTTGTTTCATATATATTTTACTATCATCAGTAAAATATTTATCTTAGTCGTTCTACTCACTGAGTGAAGAAATAAAGGACATCAATGAAGCACACCGCGAAGGAATCCATGTTGAAGGGGACTGTGACTAATAATTAAAAAGTAAGTGTACACGCAGTTTATATATCGATCCGAGCCTACTGCGTTTGTTTGGGAGAAATGAAACAAACAAAGTTTAAATAGCTTATAAAAAAAGAAAATACACCTCCCACTGGATATATCGCGGGTGTCAGGATCCAATATAAATCCACTATATATCAAGGGCTGCGATATAGCGAGAGACCCATAGAAAAACAAATAGAAAGGTACCTGTGCATATACTATGTGTATTATTATTGTAAATGTAATAATAGGGGAAGAGAAAAAGTGAAAAAGCAGGCTCATATAGAAATACAGCACATGACAGCGAATGGGAGACTATATAATTAAGAGGCACTCTCAAATATAATATTGAAAATAGTTTAATTTAAATTAAGAGTAAAGGTGGGGAACCTTAATCCCCTGGAGGCATCGATCAAATTAACATCAGATGCAATTAACCCAGGCTGCTGAAACCTCCTGCTGTATGCAGGGAGAACACCAGGTAAGGGGCTCCTGTTTGCCTCACAGGCATGCACACTCACCCACTGTTTACCATCAGACAGTAAGACTATAAGAAAACTCCCTACATAAATGGAGGCTCCACTGGAAGGTTGAGTTCACTTGTTTTAGTCTTTATTTGGAACTCCTGTTTACTAACCTGAAAGTAATTGCTTCTTGTTTAACTAAATCGACTACCTGATACTGAGCGCCCTTTTTGAAGATATTACAGCCATGGATAAAATCAGTTTTAGCATGGTGCAGAGCAAAGGGAGTTACCCCCCTTCACACTTTTTGAGTGGAAGACAGTCCTTTTTTTTATTAACACATTTTTATTTGGAAATGGGAGATACAGTATAATAATAATAATAATAAAAAAAAACAACAAAACATTGTAAAGGTAAAAATGGGATATAGGGGGAGGGGGGAGAGGAGAGGTGGCAAACCCCCTCCCCCCTACACAGGACCCCGAGAATCAGACATTGAGAGCTGAGGACTGGTTTATCAGCAATTTAATAGTATCTGCGGCTGCTCCCCAGGTCTGTACAGTCATATAAATAATGTCAAGGAATGCAAGGGTCCATTGACGCCAGGGCAGGGAATACAGGGGCTGCCAGCGCAGGGCTATCATTTTCTTAGCAGCATTAAGGCCAGTGAGCCAAATCCATTTTTGCCGCAGAGACAGATCCAGTGATGAATCATCATTCAACAAAAGGACTAAAGGGGAACAAGGAATAGATTTCTCTATTATAGTGGATAAAGCTGAACGAACTTTATCCCAGAATATAGACGCATCCAGACATTCCCGAATCATATGAAAAAAAAAAGTGCCCATCGCACCCTGAGGACAAAGTGCACACAACGGGGTATCAGTGAGTTTCATTAGGAATCGTCTCCGAGGGGTTAGATATATTCTGTGAATAAAATTGAAATTGATCAGCTGGTGATTAGGGTTTTTGTAAGCACAGCATAGATTATCAAAAACAATATCCCAGCAAATGCCTGCATTTGCAGAAGTTATGTCCCTATTCCAAATAGCATCAATCGGCAGTGGTTTATAAGAGGATCTTAATCGGATGACACTATAGCCCTGCAGATGAAAAATAGTATGCGTTTTGCTATAGTGATAAAGATTTAACAGAGATCGACGTGCCGAGCACCACTGACATAGAACAGGGCATACCACCAAAGACTTTTGAAAAAGTCTTGCTGCTGCCTGACCCCAAGCACCACAGCCAGATTTCAAGATGAAATTCCAGGCCTGGTTGGAGGTTGAAGGGAGGACCATGGAAGATCTCAACAAGATGATAGGAAGTGAAGCCTGCTCCTCTACTTTAGCTTCTGAAGGGTCAGTGAATGCGTTAGGGAAAGCTTTGGAGAAAGTGATGAAACCATTACAAGAGACCAGCTCATACAAGTGTCTCAGAGTTTTTTTCTGGAGTTAAACCGATGCTGAGTGGGGAGGATGACTATGACACCTGGATGGATGAGCAGCACGTATGATCCAAGAGTGGCAGTGTGGAGGAGACGAAAAATGCAAGAGACTTGTGGAAACGTTGAGAAGCCCAGTGCTAGAGGCCCATCGTGGTAGCTCAGAAAAAGAACGGTGAGGTGCGGATGTGCATTGATTATCGTACATTGAACAGGAGAACAGTAAGAGATCAATGTACCATGTATTGTGTGGAAGATGCCCTTGACTGTTTGCAATCCATTTATTCAGCGCTTGTTAGGCGCGCCAGGTCCAATTTATTTTCACATACGCTGTTTATTTCACACGGCACTGTTTAAAATATTTCTTTCAGAGTAAAACAGGTTTACAAGGCACTGCATAGCAAATGGACATCAGTACTGCATCTCTAGCCCCACCCCTTGTTCACTGTATCTTTTACATACCTCTTCATAGTCATTCATACTAATAAATCCTCTCCTGATCACTTGTTTTTATCACCAAGCTCCTCAATAATGTGATCTAAGTCATTATTTTATTACTATAACATCTCAAAAGCTCTGCAAATGTCTGATATTCTTTGAGCGCTGGATGCAGAAGCAGCTATTTTCTAATTAGCTGGCAATGTTTGCTACTATACAGTACATAATGTCAACCATTAATAAAAGACAGTACATATAGCCTCATTTTATGATTAACTGCAAGGTGCTACCTAGCTGCACACATCTAAAACCAGCACTCAAAGACTGGAAAAACAGCAACTGTATCAAATTAATTAATCATTACTTTTAGAATGGATGAAGATATGTTTGCTAACACTCACAAAACATGTAACTTACAGTAAGGAATAACGTTAAGTCCGTGGCTTCAAACGGATGAATACTCGCTAAAACAATAGATTTACCAATCCTTTTCTAGAAACAAAAACGGAAAGGCTGAGAAGGACAGCTGAGAGGGTCCCTCAGTCTGAGGGGATGCAGCCATACCCTTCTCAGTGTAGCAGCAAGTAGAGTTTGACAATACTACTGACTCCGAGGAAGTCCGAGGAAGGCTATCCAATGGTCTTGGATTTCGCATGGACTGAGTGACCCCGTCATGCTCAGCCGCCAGCCAAGGAAAATATTATTCTGTGTGAAGCAGAAATACATGAAGACCAGAACATCCAATGATTGAAACAGAGAAGGAAAGTCCGGTGTTGGAACCTGATGAGGGAGAACGTCCTGTGCGGGACACACAGCCTGAAGAGGCAAAGGTTCCCCCTTGTTTAGAAACCACGTTCCAAGAGCCAAGGAGCATCGGACTAGAAATTAAGCAGATAGTACAACTCACATATGATCACCCTGGTATCTCTAATGATCTCCCACTTAATGTAGTAGAGGAATCTGCACACACACACACACACACATTGTTATTGGGTTGGGGTCATACCAGATACTTACCCTAGAGAAATTGTGAATTAGTGGAATACTTAACTGCATAACATGAGTAAATGTACAATGCATGATTGTGTCTAGTGTACTTGACCAAAATGTATCATTGTGTAAAATTGTTTAACTGTGGAGGACTGAGGGTATTTGAAGAGGAGAGTATGTGACTCCCTTTAATAAGGAGGCAAGCAAAAGTTACCATTGAACTGTGTTATACAGGCGATGTCAAAGTTCGGGGGGATATTGTTGTTGGAGGGACTGAAAAAATGGTAGGACTGGAAAAAAATAAATGAGGTTGTTTGTTGTTTGGGTGTTGGAGAAATCCACATCTGGTGGGTTTAAAAGTATATATATACCACAGGATAACTTTTTGTTTTATATATATATTTTAGCATCGTCAGTAAAATATTTATATTAATTGTTCTGTTCACAGGGTGATGAAACAAAGGACATCAATGAAGGAGTCTGTGCGAGTCATAATTAAAAAATTGTACACACAGTTCATACATTATATCCATCCGAGCCTTGCGTTCATTTGGGAAACTGAAACTGGTGTTGTGCCAAATAGTGTCATCGGAAGAATAGTGTCTCATTTGTAGTCAGAACACATGCGCAGTCATGCATTTGTGCAGTTATGTGAATCATTCTGCGCAGTCATGCAAATTCATCTGCGCAGTTATGCAAATTAATCTTTGCATGCCTAGAACATTTTTTCCTCCATCTTTGCCTAAAACTTTTCATCTTTCAATTTGAATCAGTACATGCAAATGGAAGAATGGTTTTTAGAAAACTTTAACATTTTTTTTAACTGAGAGTAAATACCATAATAATTGCTGCAAAAATCAACAAAGAAGTTTAAGAAGCTATGAGGACGTTCTCTTTGGAAAGTAGCAAAGTACAGTACTGAAAACTTTGTTACAGATCCCACCAGATTAGTCTGCAGATTAGTCTTCAGTTTTTCTTTACTCAACAGATTAGTCGGTCATTTTTCTTTTAACAGTTTGACACCTTAATGAAAAGCTATGCTTATAAATAGAGAATTGGTAATACCTATTAGAACAGTCATATTCCTTATATGATCTGCTCATAAATGTACCAGTAATGAGTCTTTCACTGTCTGCTGGGCTATCAATTGTCGCAGGTAACAATAGTAAAGTTCACAATTCAATTATAACATAAACACACTAAAAGTAGTTTTTTAAAATTACCCCAGTGTACAAAAATAAAATATCTTAAAAAAACTAGTTTTAAAAATTCCAATGCTTGATCAGAAGAAATATTGAATAGGCAATGGAAAACATAACAGCAAATGGGAGATTATATAATTAAGAGGCACACTCAAATATAATATTTAAAGCAGTTTAATTTAAATGAACCTCTTACATTTAAATTAAGAGTAATAAACATTAATCCCCCGGAGGCACTGATTAAATTAACACCAGATACAATTAACCCAGGCTGCTGAAACCTCCTGCTGTACGCAGGGAGAACACCAGGTAACGGGCTCCTGTTTGCCTCCCAGATATGCACGCTCACCCACTGTTTACCATCTGACAGTAAGACCATAAGAAAACCCTTTACATATAATTAACTAATTGTTGAAAATATTGCTGCATAATAAAATAGTATTTACTTTTCTGTTGAACTTTTCTGACTGTGAGGTCACAGAAATGTTTTAAGTGTGAAAATGGTGTAGACAAAGAAGATAGAAGGCCTCTTCTCCTAGTACAAATGGCTATGTTAATAAAATCACAATATTTGAAGTGCAATGGCTAATTGGCTTTTGAGTTAAATAAAACAGAACCTATTCGTATGTTAATAAAACCAGCACATTCTATCAGTAAATTCTCTGCAAGCTGTCATTTAAGCTGATGTTATATAATGTCCAGGACCAATGTATCCCTGTGCAAGCCCCCTAGTTAATCAGCCTAAATTAATTCTGGGGGTAATAGTCTTCCAGGTAAAATTAAGACAGCTCCCTACATGAACACTTAACACAGAGCAGTGTCATTAATAATAAAAGTGAGACAGGGTTGAAAGGCTGCAAATTAGCCAACTGTCACTTAGCACCAACTTACTGTTTTTACAAGCTCCCTCAGGGTCTGGGGTTACTCCACAATCAGCAAAGAAGTCACTCACTCGTTCACTCTTCAGCTGTTATCTCTATGAAGTGAAGGGGGCAATGAAGATCTCTAGTGAGATTGTGTTGACAGCCACCCCCCCTACACTGCCTGCTGGACCATTTTAATCATATTCCATATGGCTATAGTTTAGACCATAATACAACACTGTCCAAATTGCTTCATGCTGTGCTACGGGCCACAGTCCTACGGTGTCTGACTTTGAACGCTCTCTTCTCAGTCTGTTTACATTTTAATACTACAAAAAGCCTGGAGCAACAGAAAATATGATTACAGCTATAGAGCCCTGTGAAATTATTTTTATTTTTTAAATAATTTTTTGTTTTTGTTTTTATTAATACAGTCGACGAAAAAAGTGGCGCCACACAACCAAATCGTCGTCGACCGATATCGTTAATTACTCTTTTATACTAAGGTTATCCAGAAATAAGCTCATATAGTTAATATCAATACATAATTTTGTATACACAATATGTATGTATACATATTTTTTATTATTAACATCCGATTTTAAATTATTATTATTATTATTATTATTATTATTATTATTATTATTATTATTATTATTATTATTTTATTTATTTATTTATTTATTTATTTATTTTTTTTAACATTTTAACAAACATAATAATTTAGTTATCACAATTCCCCCCCAGTCTCCCACTCTTTTTAATCAACTGCCTATTTACAGTAAATACTGCCCATTCCCTCTCTATGTTCTGTATAAACCTCACAATTTAATAATGTCACTCTAGGTCTGTTTTATAATGAATTCTTGTGTTATTTCTTTTTACATTTGCATTTTGTTTCATTTCTTTATGTTACATTTCTTGTTATTTCATATTTGTGAAAAACACTGGGCTATAATTATAGGCTACTCAAAATAAGATGAAGGAAAAGCTGGTAACCAGGAACAACATGTTTTTATATTACTCTGCAGGTTAACATGATTTCTCTCCATTTTTATTAAATGGCATCCTAGCTATATAGGAACGGTGACCTTAACATGATCAAATTGTTGCTGAACAATTTAACAATGAGTTTGAAAAAAAAAAAAAAGATATCTTTATCATGTGCAATTGCACATACTTTTAAGAACAATATGCATCTTTCAAATTTTTATTACAGTGTATTGACTACCAATACTTAAAGTGCAAATCTGCAGGAAAATATGAAAAAAAGCAGCTGACATTTTAGGTAGATATCTGCAGAGTGTTATGCGGAGCATCTTATGTGTTTAGTATTTGTAAAGTATATTAACGGCTTATAAAAATGTAAATCAAGTAAAATAATCATATCAAACAATATAACAAATATTTTTGTCAGTAAAATCTTTAGAAACTGTCTCAAACAAAAACATCACATCACATAAGACTTCTTATTGGGCTACATTTTTAAAGCCTTAACGCCAATCTTTAATTAATTTCTACTTTTTAAAGGAGACAAAACATCTGTTAATTTTAAAAACTAGACCCGAACAACTAAGTAATAGATTTCAGGTCACTAACCCTTTGCAGACTGAGAATTCAGTTTTTGAGGGCCAACTGGTATGACTTAGCTTTAGTGCATATATCAGACTAAATATCAGCTTAAAGTATACAATATTATACATTTCTAAAAAGCTGTTATTCTGAAACGATTACTAAATAAATAAATATAACAGTTTCACTATATGATCAAGTATACCCTACATTGCCCTAGTTTGAATGTCAAACAAAAGTTAAAAAATACACTTGAATTTTTTTTCCCTAAGTGTCCTCATAAGTGTAATTTACTGATCTCCTATTTAAAATATGTAAAGTTACCAGTGGTAGCCACAATCTGAACTAATTTTTTTAATATCATGTATGGTCTTGATTTTACACAAAAGTGTTTGCCAGATGCGCATTTTTTCCTTTTTGAGACCTGATTGGCAGGGTTCTAGCTTATTATGTGAGTTAATGTATATATCTATTTAAAGCATAGAGTGTTATACCTTTTTTAAAAGCTGAGTGTCTGTAGAACCTGAAAATACCAAGGGTTACACTCTGACATTAAATAAAATCTAAATTACCCAAGTAGAAAGGAAAAACAAAAGTAGAAGAGACATGCAATTTTCTTCTTTTTTTAAATTGCTTAAAAATATATATTTTATTTATATCCTCAGTATAATTATTTACATACATATGTTAGAATATGAATAATGTCTGAGGAACAGTAAACATAAAAAAAAACAAATTCAAATTTCAAAACTTTTTTTCAGAAAAATGCTCAAAAAGTGTACTTTGTCCATAAAATACTTAAACAACAACAATTTGTCAATATAAATACATAAATAAATACTGCACTATAATAATACTTAATATCTATACAAGCAATATACTACATTGGACCAAATTCATAAATGGCAAAATAAAAAAAAAGGTACCAATAATGCAAAATAAAATGGGTAACACTATGTAACAATATGTGCGGAACCTATTGCTTGTGCTAGTGTTCTCCTGTGAAGAAGTGCAGGAGCACATGGATAGTGAGAACAGTGAGAAAGCAGTCTGGCATAAGAAAGCTGAACAAAACAGAGTACTCGTTCAATTTGAAGCTGGGAGTTTGTGAACTTATTATGCAAGGGAACATTGCAAGCTTCAAACGTGGTGGCAGCGGTGCACTTTCACAAACCCTGAAGCAATCCACATAGACGTTCACGGAGGGAAAAAAAAAAGGAAAGACTACAGTTAACCGTGGGTATATCAATACATTACCATCCTAGATATGGTGCAGAGTAAGAAGATGAAAAGCTGTTAATGCATTGTTAATAAGGTGGTAGACACACTCAAACCCCAGGAAAAATAGACTTTGATGAAAAATAGATTTATCTCTAGCCTGGAAGAGATGGACAGAGGAGTTTAATTTATACATTGACCTGACAATGTGGTAATAGGAGGATGTTTTGAAAGTGAAACTACTGTACTACTTGATTGGAGAGAAAGGCAGGGAAGTGTGTGAAACACTAAACGTAGGAGCGCAAGTCGATCGTACGTTGGTACAAGTAATTGCTGCACTAGATAATTACTGTGACCCAAAGAAAAATGAGACCGTAGAGAGATACAATTTCTTTACATGCAACCAAGGCCTGGATGAAAGTTTTGACAAATATGTCACAGAATTAAGGACACTGGCAGCCACCTGTAATTTTGAAAATACTACAGTCTCCCTCATAAGAGACAGGATTGTGTGTGGAACTCGAGGCTCACACTTAAGAGGACACCTATGAAGGGAAGTTGACCTAAATCTAGACAAGTGTCTGCAAATTGGAAGAGCTGCAGAATTATTAAAAGACAGAACAAAAACAATTGAAGAACATAGGTCTACACAGATACATGCAGTAACACAAAAAGAAACACTGAGACAAAAAAGACCAATACCAAATGACGCTAATTTAATACAATGCAACTACTGTGGAAGGAGACATGAGCGAACAAAAAAGAAAAATGGCCAGCATATGGCCAGAAATGCAAGGGTTGTGGCAAATTGAACCACTTATTACCAAATGTGTAAAAAATTATTTTCAGGGGTCAGGATGTAGTTATACCAACTTCTCTCAGAACAGACAGTGCAAAGAGTACACTCCTCACACATTGGAGTAGAAGGATGCTTGAGAAACTCACGGGAGAGTATCTTTTGGCCAGGAATGAATGCACAGTTGAAAATATACATGGAGTAATGTAGTGCTTGGGTAGTAACAAAAGGAAACCTTACAATCACATGAAGCTCCAAGTAGACCCTGGGAAACAGTGGGAACATATTTATTTACTCTCAATGAGAAGGCCTA
Source organism: Polyodon spathula (assembly GCF_017654505.1). NCBI lineage: Eukaryota > Metazoa > Chordata > Actinopteri > Acipenseriformes > Polyodontidae > Polyodon > Polyodon spathula. The sequence continues at coordinate 23,973,264 of NC_054538.1, forward strand.
TATGGTTACCATTGACTACTACTACAACTTTTGGGAGGTGGACTCTTTGGAGAACACGAAGTCCAGGACAATCGTAAAGAAGCTAAAAGCGCACTGGGAGATATGGGATTCCAGAAACTGTTCTGTGACACAATACACATCAGAAGAGTTCAAAGAGTTCAGCAGAAATTGGGGCTTTAAACACAAAACATCATCTCCTGGCTACCCTCAGGCCTCTTACAGATCTGATTCATATATGGCCATGCTGGATCACAGAAATACCCCCTCTCAGGTTTTAGACAGTAGTCCAGCACAAAGACTGATGGGCAGAAGAACTAAAACCCTGTTTCTAATGGTGAGGTGAGAGTGCAGCCACAGAGTGGACAGAGTAAATGGTGGCAGAAAGCCATGGTGATCAAGCCAGTAGACATGAGTTCTTATGAGATATTAATAGAACAAGGACAGATCTTAAGAAGAAACAGAAGACACCTCAAGATGCCTAAAAAAACAGGGTAAACACTTCCCAACTCCAGACAAGCCCCAGGAACTGCTGGAGACAAACACTGAGGATGGAGAGAACAAAAAAATACATACTGGGGCACAGGGTACGGAGGCCTCGCTGATGGCATCAGGGGACCAGAGAGTTCAGAGGGCCAGGACCAGGCAGCTCACCATGAGTTTCCAGTGGTTGAAGAATCTGCCCATAGCAGACACAGAAAACCCCTCCGCAGGCCCACACACCTAAAAGACTTTGTTTGAATGCATAGTCAAGTTCATATTAATGTGTTTTTGTTTTCTGTACTAGAGTACCGAGGTTACAGATGCAGAGTTAGTTATTAGTGGTTAGTTAAAAAAAAAAATGTTAAGAGAAAAGAAGCAGTAATATGTGCGGAAATTATTGCTTGTGCTAGTGTTCTCCTGTGAAGAGGGGACACAGAGTGCAGGAGCACATGAACAGTGAGAGAGCAGTCTGGGATAAGACGCTTGTAGAAAATAAAGAGTACTTGTACAATTTGAAGTTGAGAGTTTGTGAAGTTATTATGCAAGGGAACATAGCAAGCTTCAAACACACTACAACAACAAAGTTAACTGATGCATTATTCTAAGTGTAACACACTAGTCTACACTAAACAATTGTACCATTTACTAGCCATATACACATTAATATATTCATAACCAGGGCTTATGTCACATAACTAACATCTATTGAAAACTAAATAAGCAAAAAATGGAATGTTCCCAGAATCATCTATTTTAGAATCTTCATACTCAGTGTGAAGAAGTTTGTAATTCTGGGGATATTCTTTTGGCATTCATTCCATCAACATCTTCTATATAAAAAAAAAATGATTATATTTCTTTTGGATCAGTAAATGTTCTTTCTGGGTCTTGCAAAACGATTTAGAAATCTCTTTGGTAAAGTATTGTCCTTTTGATGCCATGGTCTATGGTAATCTTGAGTAAACACTGTAAACATAGATATTGAAATGTTGCACCGTGTCCAAAAACTCAGCTCTATTGGTTAGGGGCTTTAGTGAAATACATTTTGATTGGTTTTCATGCACACAGATATTTCACTACTGTATATGTTTTGTTTGTTTCTAAACATATTTCTTGATTTAGTATGCTGTCACGTAATTATTTGTACTTTGTAATCGGTCGGCAGAAAAAAAAAAATGTAGCTCATAAATAAAATAAAAATATTGATCTTTAACTACAGACCTGACTAACTGCTGTTTGATTAATTTGTTTGAAGTCTGAAAAAAGTTTTTATGTTAATTTGAAAAAAATATATATATCATGGTTGTCACAGCGTTGTGTGCAATTACGTCATCGGTTGAATTCGATCAAAATTAAAATGGGCCATCTAAAAAGGGTTAACAGTCTATTTATGATAATTACGATGATGATGTAGTTGCAGAAGATGGTGAATCTGTGGAAGATTGTGAATTACACGGGCGCCTGCAAATTCTACGGCATATTCTGTGGAAGCCTGAGAATTCTGTGGAAGCCTGAGAATGCTTTGATTTTTGAGGAATTCCATCAGCCACAGATTTGGACTGCCTTTACCAATATGTGTGGCAATAAATGTAAATGTACCAGAAAATGATGTTATTACAGGGCCCATGACTGTGGCTATGTTTATATTTATTCTCAACTCACCTGTTCTACTTTGTACATAAATGTTGCCCCCAGTTAAAAAAAAAACAAAAAACAAAAAACACATTGCTGAATATTCTTGGTCACATTGAAAACAGTGATCTTAATATGCTTCAGAAAGGGCTTAGTGGTTCGTTGTTAGTTGAAAGGCACATATAAACAATGAGAAGAGTAGCATATTATTATAGCAAGAAAAAGTGAAAATAATTTACTTAAGTAAGCATAAAGGATTCTAAACTGTTTAATTGGGTCATCACTTTGTTTATTTGGGATACAGTATTTTGAAATGATGAATGGAGATAGCTTTTCAGATCTGGAGTTTCCTATGATTTCTCAGGCTGCTGTGGGAAAGAAATGTGCTGTGTCGATATGATGTGATTTAATTTTTTAAAATGTAATTTAGAAATAAACGGCGATTTCATTGCAACGTTAAGAGCCTTCTCTGCTGAACATAATGTGTGTATTAATAAACATATTTTCTTTATCCTGTTCAGAATTGTACATACAGAGTTGTTGGCTCTCTCTCTTTGTGCTGATTTTAGGTCGGCTCAGCCACAGCTATGGCATCTCAATCGAGCGGAGCAGGTCTGACTCGCTGGCACAGCTGTCGGTGGAGGATTGCCTGCTCGCTGTCAGTGAGGTGGTGGCAGAGAAAAAATTGTGTCAGCATCTAGAATGAACAAAGGGTTAGTCATTTTTTTTTAGATTGACGCAAAATGTAGACAAACTGGTACAGGATGGGTTTGTGCTAAAAAGAACCCTGGTGCAGGTATAACCTTTAGCAATGCCTGTAACTAAAGTTATTTTTTCTAATGTGCCCCCCTTTCTGAAAAATTAGTTGTTGGTGAGAGCGCTGGGTAGATTTGGAAAATTAATGTCCGCAAGCAAGAGTATGCCTCTGAAACTCAAAGATGAAAAATTAAAACACGTGCTATCATTTAGAAGGCAGACTTACGTGTTGCTTAATAATATAAATACTGTATAGTGGCTGCGGCACTGTAGGAATGAAATCCTGTGTTGCGGGGGCTAATGATTTAGACCTGGGAAGGAGTGGCAGCAGTTCTGGGTCTCAACCTGGGGCGGTGGCACCTCTCTTTTCAGAGGGAGAGGAGCGCGGTGCTGGGTCTCAGCTCAGAGCTGATGCTACTCCATCTTTGCCTGACTCACCAGCAGAAGCAGCCGAGGTGGATCGGGAAAATGACAGTGAACAAGAAGAAATGGACATGAATGAGGCAGAAGCAGGTGAGGCTTCGAACTCCTCGTTCTGAAATTCCTGCCAGCCAGATAGCCAAGACAAAATTACAATCAGTAGTGGAGATGATTTTTTTTAGACTTGACAAAAGGTAGGAGAGGGGTGGATGTAAAAACGTTTTTTCCCAGACCTTAAATTGTTTTTGTATTCTGATATAGTCGCGAGAAGAGCGACTTTAAAAGAAATACAGCCTGAAAAATTTAACATAAACTAAAAGAAAAAAAAAATCCTATGTGTTAACATGGCTAAGCTCTGTAATCATTTAATATATCTTACTGGTTCTTTCTGTTTGACCGTTTTTAATTTATTAGCCGCCGTGAACGGAATTAATTTGATCTCTTAATATTAACGGGTACAGACACGTTTTTTAGAGAGAACAGTTGTTTGAGTTTTTAGAACAGAAGAGGGCAGGCGTGTCATTTTTGCAGGAAACTCACAGGCAAAATTAAGGTGATTGGACAGCGGCATGGGGAGGGCAGTGTGTGTGTGTTTTAAACATCACAGAAATAATAAAAGGGCTAAGATAGGAGAAACAATATATAACTGTTAATGTTTATGCTCCTGATATAAAGAAGGACAAGACTGTATTTTTTAAAATATTTTACAGCAAACTCTTTTAACACTTGAAGATGAACACGTTTTAAGAGTGGGAGGTGATTTTAACTGCACAGTTGATTTTAACAAAGATAGAAATAGTGTAGAACCTCATCCCCCATCCACTATAGAGTTGGCTGCAATCATAAAGTCCAGTGATTTGGTGGACATCTGGAGGTGTCTATATCCCGCAACTCACCAGTAAACTTGGTCACACAGAATCTCCCAACACATAATATGGGTGAGATTAAACAGGTTGTATACAACAAGACAGCATTTAAATATTCTTTCAATAGCAAAAATAATACCAAACAGCCTGCCTGACCATCACTGCATCCTGATAACAGTTATAATAACCAAAGAAACTCATACAGCAGCATATTGGCATTTCAATACAAAACTACTGCAGGACCTTACCTTCACACAACAATTCAAAGATTTTTGGTCAATTTGGTGACAGCATAAAAGGCAGTTTAAAAATATGGGGTAGTGGTGGGATATTGGGAAGACACAAATAAGGTGCTTTTGACATCAGTACACCTTGGGTGCCACGAGTCCCTTAATGCAACTGTGACAGATCTAGAGAGAGAGATCCATCAGCTTGAAAATTAACAGCACAGTGGCACAGGAGAGCTTGCAGGAGCAGAGGCAAGCCCTGGGCAGCCTGCTGGAGGAGAAGGTGCGGGGGTCACAAGTGATACTGTTTTATTGAGCTCAGAGACATGGATGTCCACACAAGCTTTTTCTTTGGACTTGGAAAAAAAGAGAGTGAGCAGCAAGTGGCTGATCTGTGTTCGACTGACTGGTGGCAGGGAGCTACTTGGCCAAGAAGAGATCAGCGAGGCAGCGGTGCAGTTTTACACAGAGCTGCTTTCCAGAGAGCTCTGTGATCAGACTGACACAAATATGATGTGGCTGCCCAGCTTGTGTCAGGAGGAGCAAGGGAGTCAGGAAACACAGCTGTCTTTACAGGAACTGACCATCGCCATCATGCAGATGGTCAGTGGAAAAGCCCCAGGGAGTGATGGACTGCCAACTGAATTCTATCAGCACTTCTGGAAAGAGCTGGGGCCAGACCTGCTGCTGGTGCTGCAGGAGAGCCTGAAAGCTGGAGAGCTGCCGCATGGCTGTCATCACTCTGCTCCTGAAGAAGGAAGACCTGCGCCAACTTAAGAACTGAAGACCAGCCTCATTATTATGTGTCGATTTAAAAATAATTTTAAAAAGTTTGTCTGGTATGCCGTACTCCCTCTCCGTTGAGCCTCTGCTGAGTATGCTAAGGAGCAGGCTGTCAGGCTGGTTAGTGCCCTGCTCCGCCCCTTCCGTGGCAGTGAAGGTTTCAGCCTATGCTGATGATGTGAATGTTTTTATAAACAGTAACAAAGATGTCCAGGTTTTACAGCAGTGCCTTGAGACCTTTCAAAAAGCGTAATCAGCAAAAGTTAATTGTACCAAGAGTGACACTTTCCTGTCTGGCAACTGGCAAGACAATGGCCCTCCTGTGCTGCCTCATGTTCTGAAATGAAACAGAGCAAGGCTAAAAGTGTTAGAAATGTTCTTAGGGGAGATAACTTTATACAACAGAACTGGGAGGGCATGGTGGAAAAAGTGAGAAGGAGGCTTCAGAGTTGGCAAGGGTTGCTGATTAGCCTGTCCTACAGCGGAAGGGTCTAAGTAATTCATAACCTGGCAGCTTCTATGCTGTGGCACAGACCAATGTGGCTGGACCTTCCCAATGAATAGTAGAGGTGGTGCAGAAGCTGTTTCTGGAGGGAGTTTTTTTTGGGGAGGGAGACATTGGCTGAAATCAGCGGTGCTGTATCCCCTGAGATGAAGGAGGGCAAGGGCTGGTCAGCATTGCTAGCAGGGCAGCAGCTTTCAGGATGATGGCGGTGCAGTGGCTCTTGAATGCTGGGGAGGAGGCTCGCTGGAGGAAGCTGGCCTGCTTCTTTCTTAACAAGGTTGGCGGGTTCGGGATAGGAAGACATATTTTTTATTGACGACAGTAACCTGAACATTTCTAACCTGCCCCTATTTTATGCTAATATTTTTAAAATTTGGAACTCTGTAAGGGTGAAGAGAGGAGGAGACTCTGACAGGCCAGGGTCTGTTGGAAGAGCCTCTCTGGCACATTGTCTTCAGTCACAGGAACTGTTGGTGAAAGCAGGTGTGACCAGATTGTCCCACTTTATGTCTCCTGGGCTTTCTCGCTGGCTCAGTGCTGCCGAACTGGGTGGCAGGCTGGACTGGCACGGACTGTGAGAAGGTTGACAGGATATTGGCTGAGCTGTCTCTCTCCAGGGCTCAGAGAGGTCTGAGGGAGTAGATAGCTCGAGGACAAGAGCAGAGTCAGATAAAAGACTTCCAGGTGTTGCTGGTGTCCCCCTGTGCAGATGAGGAAGAGCAGGAGGATGGAAAGCTGTAAAAATATGCAATGTTAAAATGTTTATCATGAGCTCAAGAGCAAAAGTCTGTATATTTTTAATATAAAGATAGCTTGTTTTAAAATATTAGGGGTGTCTGACTCCAAATAGAGGGACCATCTGTCTGAGGGAGAGGAGGGAGCCTCAGTGTGGAGAATCTTAAATAAACCTCAGGCCGCTGTTTCACCTCCTGACAGAGCTGCTGCAGTTGCTGTGGATCTCTTTTACAAGACAAAGTTTTATTTTTGGAACCTCCTATAGTTTTAAACAAAGGAGAACATGTGTTTTAATTAATTTTATTATAGGCCAAGCAAAATTGTCAATTTTAAAGTCTCAGAAGAACAAGCTGTCTGGGGCAGGGCTAGCAGATGTGGTTGTGCTGTTCAGAGTGCTGGTGGTCAGCAGGTTAAAGGTGGATTTCGCCTATTTTAATGTAGTTAATGATCTGCAGGGCTTTCAGTTGAGGTGGTGTGCGGGAGACGCTCCGTTTTGAGGAGGGAGAGCTCAATGTGCTGTTTTAGGAAATTTGCTTTTAGATATTAGAATTTTAATGACTTGGGTCTTTTTTATGGTTAAAATCTGTTTTTAGCAAGGGTACCGTGTTTGTGTATTATTATTTTTTTTTACTAATGGATTTTTATGCTGATTTTTGGCTGAATCTTTGTTTCGTGTTTTTGTGGTTTTACCTTGTTGTTTTTCTAATGGATTTTAACGTGAATAATTGTATTTTTGCTTTTGTTTTTTTAAATCTGTTAAGTTTTTTTTTTTTTACCTTATTGTTGAATTTGTAATGGATTTTAAAGTGAAATTAAAGGACCTTAAAAGTCCAAGTCTCTCTCTCTTTCTCCTTTCTACTCGCTCTACAGCAGTGGTTTCCAACCTGTGGTCCGTGAATAAACTCCAGGTAATCTGCAAACAACTCCCAAAATTTGGTTACGCAGTTCTTGCAAAAACCCATTTCTACAGAATCACATGTTGTGATACTACAATATGTGTTACTAAGCAACACAACAAACAGCTTTAACCACATTATATATCATTATAAGATATGTATGGAGACTGCATTTTCCCCTTTATCTGTTTTCTTTTATTGCGGGTATGTTTATACATTAATATATATTACATTTCCCTTTGATACAATAACAAGCATTGCCTTCAAAGTCACCATTAACTGAAACAGCTTTCTAATGTGGAACAAATACTAACTAAATAACTTGCACATTATGAAAGCACATAGACTTCTTTTTTAAACAAAATCTACATCTAGCATTCACGTAAATGCACCTCTTTATAATCTGTGCTGATTCTATTGCTTGTTTTGTTTTCACTGTACAAGGGAAAATAAATAATCTGGCTGTCCCGGCATTTTCATTCTGCATAAAAGTAGCACACTTCATTGAATATTCATAACTTGGTTGGAATGAAATAAAAATAATAACAAATATGGAATATCACTATTTACATATTTGGAGAGGTTAGCTGCGGATAGTAACAGGTTAATGCAGAATTCTATTGACTGCCCCAATAATCCTGTTTAATTTACACATCACAGTCTACCAGAAGTGGTATGAAATAAGCTGTGTTAGAAATGGATGAAAAGGGCTTGTAACCAGGAGGGCCCTGGTTCAAATCCCAGCTCAGCCACTGACTCATTGCGTGACCCTGCGCAAGTCATTTAACCTTGTGCTCTGTCTTTTGGGTGAGATGTTGTAAGTGACTCTGAAGCTGAAGAACAATTCACACAACCTAGTCTCTGTAAGTCGCCTTGGATAAATTCCTCTGATAAATAAACTAATAATAATAATAATAATAATAATGAATGGACACACATATATAAAGGTAGAGAAAAATCCTTTGCTGTTGGAAGTGTTTGTGGGTGAATTTTTGACCTGTAACTTTGAAAACTGTGTAGTGAAGGGGAATGCTCAGCCTACTAGCGATTATTATTATTATTATTATTATTATTATTATTTATTATTATTATTATTATTATTAAATCTTTATTTTGGCCCTTGTACCCTGTTTGTTTTTTTTCTGTTTTTGTTAATAGACAGGCATATTAGCGCTCCACTCCAGCTTCCCTGTCTCTGTGTCTCTTTCCCGCGTAACATCTTGGGCCACAGCCCTAACCTATCACAGACATGAACTGATAAAATTACCTACTATTTCTATTAAGTAGATATGTATTTTACAGTATTTTAGTGAACAATGCTAAAAATTTAACAAAACATCTCAGATAAATTAAAGTTCCCATTTTCACAATTGTTGATAACAACAGAATTTGACAGATAAAGCATGCAAAGTAATAACCAAGCTGTGAATAACAGCAAGTTAGGTGCAACCGCATCAGGATTTCAGATAAATGTAGATGGGGGGATATCTTAGAGGCATTTTCATTGTAACTCTCCATTGTGTTCTGTATTGCCTTTTCAAAACAACACAATATAAATTTAAATTACATCCTTTAGGCATTCATGAACAAGACATTTTTAAAACATTTTCACAGGCAGCTGGTGCCTGTACACTTTATAATGAAAAGAGGCAGAAAAATTATTCCATCTCCTATCAGATTATAACCACAATTCACATGACTGCCACCATGTAGTACTTTTCCCATTGCCTTCTTTTGTTACTGTTTCCTAAGTGCAGAGAGTGTTGCGTGATGCACTGTTCCGGATGTCTGCAAGATGAGGTTAAAATCTCTCTCTCACAAAAACAGGCAAGCCTGTCCCTTTTATATAGTGTTTAATGTGCTCAGTGTGCATGGTCGTTGGTTTGTGACTGGCCTCCACTCAGTTACATTGGTGTTGTGACTCGGATCTCATGGATTGCAGACTAGCGCCACTGTTAAATGGGGAAGATAGTAACAGGCAATGTTGTGTGAAGCACTTCTGTTGCAGATTCTGGCAACTGTTGGTGAGAGTTTTGTAACAGCTAAAACAGACAAGCCTGGCTTTTTGCAAAGTGTTTATGACTAGCTTGTGTGTGTTGTCACCATTTAGTGTGAATTTAAAGCATTGTGGAAAGAAAAATGGGATGGAGTCAAAGTGAAAATAAATTCTGAAAAACAAAAGTATCATCAGCAAAACGAGAAGGGAATTCAGCGACTGTTACTATGCAATCGAGAGATTTGCACACACAAAAGTACACACACAAAGTATTTTTTCTTGCATTACTTTATAGTTTATAAGGAATTTTTTAGAAGGCTTGTGATAGAGACAGAATTATTCTTGGTGATAAATTTCTCTTCCAACCTGTGCGGGTGCTGTGTAAAGGGAATAGAGTGCTCTGAACTGGATGGCCACACAGTTCATTACAGCCAGGGTTAGAAGGAAGTCAGTCATCTAGAAAGGAGGCGGAGCTACGATACACTAAATCATCAACCCGGAAGGGAAACGACGTGGCAGCTGCGGATTGGAGTAGTGGTTGCGCTAGTTAACCATGGGGTCATGATTGATGGTACAAAAGGGGGAATAGTGGAGTGATCTGTGCCATTGTATGGTTATGCTGAACTGGAAGGCCAAACCTGTGTTGTTATCATGAGTGTTTTGTTTGTTTTTATCGTGTCTAAAAATACTGTTTGTTGTTATTAGACGGCTGAACATGATCCAGAGCTGTTTGCAAGGGCCAGCATTACCTGGACTACGCTGCACCATTGTTCACGATAAACTGTATTTGCAGTGCAAGCACTAAATCACTCACTGTGGGCTGTTTGTGTTTTGTGTTACATGTTTAGGAAACAGGACTGCTATTATTTCAGGACCAACCCATGGATTACTACAGAGCAATACACACCGCTGTTATTGTTATTATTTACTGCCATCTGTCATCAGACTTTTGGATTGTATAAATAAACCACCATTGCACCACGATTATTGGCCATCTGTTTATAGATCACCAGAGCATTCCTGCACCTGCACACTGTTAACCACTTTGCCACAAGGCTCTAGATTACCTGGCCATGATTCCACCCAACAGTGTATCATAGGTGTTTAGTAGTGCATATAACCCAGCGGGAACACTACAGACCATACTCCAACACAGAGAAAGTAATCATTCTGTATTTGTCGGAGAATTTATTCCAGGTATCTGACATTCATTGTTCACTTTATGACAAATGCTGTTGTTGCTGTTTGTATCAACAGATCAAGAAAAACTACTTCTGTTGTACTACTTATCTGTTGTTTTGTTTTTTTATTGAAATATATGACAGTTATTAAATGTAATATTTTTAAAATAATATTGTATTGTATTACTGCATATATCTATTCTCCTAAATTAAAACATGTAATTTTCCCAAACCAATAAGTAGTAAGGTTTTCATTCTTTTAAATAAGTAAATTATGGGCCAAAGATTGGAAACATTTAGGTTGAGAACAGAACATATATGTTGTTTAAATTCCAATAACAGCAGTGTAAATACAAACTACATTTGCACATGTAGCTTCTTGCTTTGGTATTTATAATAGGAGAACCCGATGTGTCTGACTGGTTCTGATAACCCATTGCCTGAAGCTTTTTATCTCACTGTGCCACATCATAAAGAACATTTAATTAGAACATAGTTAATGATTTCAAAGGATAGAAAAAATCCAGAAGCACAGTGTCACACATTTTTTAATTACATGGTGCTAACAAAATAATTCCAGTAAATGTTACCTGACATATATTGCTGTAGATTCACTCATTTTTAATTTTCCTATGTGAAAAATGCACACACTACGGTAAAGGTAAATAACATTTTCAACGATGCACTTCCGGTCAACTTCCAAAAGTTGCATGAAGGAGAAGCAGTGTCTGGTACTCAAATGTGAGCCAATGAGCCTAGCTTCTAGGAGTTTGAGTTATTTTAAGGAAATTAAATAGCAAACATTTAGAATGTTTTCTTTTTGTTTGTTTTGTTTGTTTCTGGAGTTTTTTTTTAACGTGGTTAAGAGTCTAAAAAAAAAACATACATTCAGAATAGTTTTTCCTACAAGGACTCAAACTTCCAGAAGCAACTATCAAGTGCAAGATGCTTTCCTTCAATGGGAATTACAGCATGGGAAAAAAGTGCAATAATGTTTGCCAGTTTCATTGTTTGTAAATGCAATGGAAATGATATCATTAAAAATTAAATACATGTGTAACATTATTTATGCCTCTTTCATATAGGAAAATGTGAGATCAGCAAAGTCAGGGTTATACATATTATATTTACTTGATTTATTGTGTTAGTTATATGTAGTGAACTGTCCTTGCAAAAGAAAATGCTTTAGTGTAAGTTATTAGTTTCAAATACTGAGGATCTGTTGATTATTTAGAATTCGACCAAAACTAAGTACTACAATGATGCATACCAGTATGCAGCTGCCATTACCTTACCAAGACAACACTGTTACTGAGGGACTTTTAACAGATATGCTTAAAAAGGAATAGGAATGCATTCATACCATTCAGTGTTTATAAGAAAATCATTATACAAACAGGATCGATGGTGCTTCTTTCAGAAAAGCAAAGATAAAACATGGGCCTTTGTTTTAAGCCTGTCTTAAGCTATTTTTTGTTTCAAATATTTAAATTGTAGTAGAAATCAAGTTTGTACTTAGCACTGTAACTGTACACACATTTATCTATATTGGATGATCAATTGTATCCTGAGAACATTGGAAACAGAGGATTGGCTGGCAATTCTGTGGCCTTAACTTGTTTCTAACAGTCATTGTCTGTCTGAATGCCACTTAGTTTGTATGTGTGACAATGGCCTTGTGGCAGGACGGAGGCCCTGCACATGGGAAATATGTTGTTTTATTGTATATTTTTGGGTTAATCCCACATTGCTAATCAATCATGGCAGAGCCCATACAGGAGCAGCGAGCCAGGGGCTGTATTCTTGAAAGTCTTCTTAAGACAAAACTTAAGAAAGTTTGCAAGAAAATAGTTAAAATCTTCCTAAGATTGTTCTTAAGTTCAATTCTTTCATTTTTCTTACGATTTTCCTAAATTTCTTCTTATGAACTTCTTAAATAATAAAAAAAAAAATAAATAAATAAATAATAAATAAAAATCCTGAGAAATATAGGCCTAAGGCAAACTAAATTTAAAATACATGTATTGTGATTTAGCTAAAGACACGTTACATTTTAATTATTATAGGTATGTGTGGCAGGCTGGCGAGTGGATAGAGGCCCAGAGACAGACTGCAGTTAAAAAAAAAAAATACTTTTATTATAAATAAACACAAAATAAAAAGGCACAAGGGCAAAAATAATGATGTTTAAACACAAATAACCAAACAAAAAAAGTAAAACTTACAAAAATAAAGATTTCCAGGCTGGGCAATGCCTTCACTGGATTTAGAAAAATTTAGACAACCAAACAAAACCAACCTGCTTCCTTAGCTCCCTCCTCCCAAATGAGAAGCAGAGGCCTCCTTTTATGTCAGGTGGCTGGGTGCTGATTGATCGTTAATTAACCTAATCAATTAATCAACCCCAGCCACCTGAACATAATAAACCCAGGCAGGTAGGGGAAATTAACCCCGTCCCTGCCAATTTAAAAAGGGCAGAGCTTTACTCTGCCACACACCTCCCCCCATGTACAACGTACACCGGCCGCAATCGGCCAACTCCCCCCTTCCCCCCACCCTCCCCCCAAGAGTCCAATTATGTCCCTTGGGTGGGCTGTTATGGTGGGTGGTGGTGGGCGGGGTTGATGTCGGAGCCCCCAAGCCTTCTTTGGTTGAGGGGACCCCGGATCTCCAAGGTAGTACGGTGAGAGCAGCCCGGCTCCCTCTGGTGGCGGAGGCGGCGACGGCAGCGGACCCTCGGCAACCCTAGAAAACAAAAAGGAGACACCAGCAGGCAACCCCAGGCGATGCGAAGCAGCAGGCAACCCCAGGCGATGCGAATGTGTCATCCCTGAGCGGAGCAGGCGTGGTATCCCTGGGCGGTGCAAGGCAGGCATCCTTGGGCCATAGCTCCTCCCCTCTGGGCTCTGAGAGGGGCGGCTCCTCCCTCTCTGGCTCTGGAAGCGATTGCTCCTCCCTCTCTGGCTCTGGGAGCGACGGCAGCTCCTCACCCCTCTCTGGCTCTGGGAGCGACGACAGCTCCTCACCCCTCTCTGGCTCTGGGAGCGACACCAGCTTCTCCTCCCTCTCTGGCTCTGGGAGCGACGGCAGCTCCTCCTCCCTCTCTGGCTTTCGGGAAGGCAGCTCCTCCCTCTCTGGCTCTCGGGAAGGCGGCTCACCCCTCTCTGGCTCTCGGGAAGGTGGCTCACCCCTCTTTATTGGAGTGACCGGGGCATCTCCCACGTCTACCTCCAGGTAATTAACCACCATGAGGGCAACCTCTGGGAAGGACGCTGGGTGGTGTTGTTCCTCCCACTGTTCCCACCTCTCCCCATCTCGACGCCACAGCGTGTTGATAACTATGGGGAGATCGTGGACGAGGTCTGCCTCAGGGTGCATCAACCAGTCCCAGATCTCCTGGGATGGTGGTGAAGGTGGTGGTGCTGGAGGTAGTGGGGTGGCCCCTGATGAATACTGCACCTCTTCCTGGGCCTGGTTGTAGGGGCATCCTGCACAGTTGTGGCCATCCTCCTCAAACCGGCCACACCAGTTTGCCGGTGGCACATCTGGGCAGGACCGCCAACGATGGTCCTCCGCACCAGGAACACCAAGGGAAGAGTCTGGCCGGGTCCTCCAGCGGTGGCTGCAGCAGCTTACATTTCTTCAGCTGCTGCTTGTCCTGCCTTTGCCGCTGTCTGCTCTTCTTTCCCTTTTTTTTTTCAAAAAAAGAAAAATTATCCCAAAAATTCCAAAATAAAAATAAAAATACTGCTCTGAGCCTCTAGGTGGCGCTATCCCACTGCTAACACCAAATGTGGCAGGCTGGCGAGTGGATAGAGGCCCAGAGACAGACTGCAGTTCAAAAAAAATATACTTTTATTATAAACACAAAATAAAAAGGCACAAGGGCAAAAATAATGATGTTTAAACACAAATAACCAAACAAAAAAAGCAAAACTTACAAAAATAAAGATTTATTTATTCATTATAAAGAATTTATTTATTTATTTATACCCGTATCCATATAACAGCGTATTACTAAAATAAATACATAAATAAACCACGCAAATCAATGCTTGTTTGTATAAATATTAACATGAACGCAGACTTCTGTTAATTCCATCTGAGCAATTTATTTTGATCCTCTTATACATTCGAATGAATCCAAACAGAAATAAAGCAACAATACTATAACTATTTCAATAATTGTCAGTGACAGGTTTTTTAACTGCTGATGCTGTGATTCGTTTTCTTGTAACTGTCTTAATAGAAATGCAGCTGAACAAAAATGTATCGTAGCCCATCTCCCAGCAGCAGCACGGAGCTCTATTTTTTAAATGAGCCAAAAATCATGCTTCTACCTGGGGAATCTGCTCGATGATCTGTCCTTAGCACTACGGCTTCCGAAAATGGAGATAGCCCCGGTGACTAGATTGTAGTGCGCCGGATAGATCATGGTCTTCTAAAAAAAAAACAGTCCCTAAAGACTGAAAAACGTTTATATTCAGATATTATTATTATTATTATTATTATTATTATTATTATTATTATTATTAAAAATATATTAGACATTAATGATGGTTAATTGTGATTAAAACGTGTTTAGCTGCATTTGTTTGACACGAGCGAGCTGCGCTGTGTAGGCCTACTCTTCTCAAATAATGGAGTTTTTCATTATAATAACCACACGTCATCATATGTCTACAATATGATTTTATTTAAAATGGAATAAAGATATGCTTTCAGTTCGCCAGTATGAAACCAATTGGTTCATTGAATTTAATGAAGTGCAGATCTAATGCGTACTTCATTTCAATTTTGTGTGGTACGCTTCTGGTGCACCCATCTGAAACTGGCTTTACTTTGTTTCTGAGACACAGAATTTGCTCAGCTGATTTGCGTTGTTTAATCCATTCAAATTATATTGAAATACATTCAGATGAAGGAAAGAGCATGGAACTGGACGGGATCTGGATACTATGATAATTGGATAAGGCAGAAACATTTAGACCAGAAAGCAGCTCAACCTGGAGTGACACACAAGAGAAAACATATTACTTTCGTTTGAAATTAAAAAATAATTTCATTTTCACAGTTTTGTATGTACACATACCTGTTTACACACTAGTTTCTTTTGAAATGTTTAATTTATTATAGTTTTCATTTTTGAAGTAGTGCTTTATGTGTGGTAATTGTTCATCGTTCATTTAAATACAGCATTTTGGCTGTGCAGATGTTTGATATGAAGTGCTTGAGTAAATCTTTTGAGTTGTATCCGATAGTTTGTCTTTCATTTTAATATTGATGTTGTTTAACATGTAACCTGCCTGCGGTGGTTTTAGGTATGAGTATAACTGTGGCGATTGTAGTGTTAAAAGCATGACACCGTACAAGATCCTGCAAAGTTGCAAGACTATATTTTGCTTAAGACCAGTTATGTTTTACATGTTATGATATTATACTGATTTTGCCGTGTCAGAAAGTTGAGATAATAATAAGTTTCAGATAATTGTCAGGTTACATGAGCAAACAATTTACTTCACTAGCACACTTAGCTTGTCAGAATATATCTCATTTGTGATGGCTAACTGCAGCATTAAGTGAATTGCCAGAACCTTTCCACATCATAAAAGCATAGTAATCACATTGCCGAGATAATTTAATACACCTCACTAGCAGTCACAACTGATCAATGGATACTTATGCACTCATACATATGAAACAGGCTTGTATAACCTCATTGTCCTGGGTGCAGATGTGTGGCTTGTCTGATAGCAATGTAGTGTATAAGAGCCTGTATATTGTTTATAAAGTAAATGTAGGATATATATTTTACTAATTCATTTTTAAAGAACTGTTGCAAAGTTTTATGTAAATTGTAATAATGTTATGTGCCCCTGTAAATGGTAAAGTGAGAAATCATTGAAACTCTCTCTGAACATTGTGTGATTTTCCTGTGTTTAACAAGGATTTTCAAATATACCAATTAGCGTTGTCCTGTCCCTGCTCTGTCGCAGCTTGAGGTTCCTATGTCTGATAGTCGTGATATATTTTTTTCATGGCTCAAAGGAGCAGTTGTAACCTCAGACAGATGACCCTTGTTTATGCATAAGGTGTTTCTGCTTAAAAACCTGATTTTAATCAGTAGGTTTGAACCACAATTAACCCAGCTAAAACTGGTATGAATCCACAAACTTCTGCAAAAGGTGACATACTGTACTTTTGGGGCCGAACCACGGGGTGGTGGCTGACTTTGTTTATTGGTGAAGGTGGAGTTTCACTCCCAGTGGGCAGTAACCTGCCTAGTATATTAATGTCTATAACTATTGTTTTAGGGCTTGTAGACCACCTGTCGAAACATGTGGGTTTACCTGCAGTTTTGTGGCTTAAGGTTCTACCTGCTGAGACCTGTAACTTTGCTTACAGTATTATCCTGTGATTTGAGTCCTGTACTGTCTTTTGGATTTGTTTTGTTCATGAATCAAAGACTTCAGAGAAGACTGGCTTATTATTAAGAAAAACATTACATTATTATAGGAACACTAATATAACATTTAGATGCATGCCTGAAAGTCTGTTTTAGATAAATTAACTTCATTGTCATAATTTTGAATTTAGAAAAAAAAGAGATAAACTTCTAAAAATAAAAACCAAAAAAACATTAATTCAGTTCATATTTTTCAGAAAATATGTCTTATGTATTATTTGATTTAACAATGGACATCAGATTTAGGGAGCAGGGCAGAGTTACTAAGAGCTTTGAGAAGAGAATATACTTTAGCAGAACTTCAGTCCAACTTCATCCTTGTTGAGGATTCAACCTAATGTAGCATAGCATGAAATACTCATATGGAAGAAAATATATAACCAACTACTTGTGTAAATTCCTAGACACATTTTGGATTTTCACTTGCAAGAAAGGTTAGAGGAATAACTGATGCCACAATCTTTGTAATCGTGTTTATTTATTTATTTTGTAGAATGTCATAATGTATTGCTGGTCATGGTCTGTGTGCCAAAAATAACCTTGACAAACACAGGTTCAGCTGATTAACATATAAAATAAATAAATAAATAAATACTTAAGCTTTTCCTTGTACAATTTGTTAAAGCAGACAAGCATATAAATGATGATAAATGATTGACAAGCAAAGTCGTTTGTACATAATGTACAAAGACATGTATTGTTCTTTGCCTGTCTACATATATTTTACTTTTGTCAGAAAATGCCTGTGAAGAACAGGGGTGGAAATAAAGCAAATAGTCCAGGTATTGTGGTGCAAAAGCCCTGTGTAGATTGTTTTATTTGCAACAAAGAATAAACTGCAAAAAGGTGGAGGGCCAGTTGGTGAAAAGAAAACAAGTGTCAACAAAATGATATATCGGTATGTATAGTGGGTCCCAGTCTCCAGCAGGTCCGCCTGTAACGGGTAGGTTACCGTGGTCAATATTCCTCTCTGTGTCCGGCAAGTACAAAACACACACCCATTTAAATTTCCCTCCACATTTCCGACACGTTCCGTCTCTCCAGTGGCTCTACCCCTCTGGCTGGTAGACTCCATTTTGAAAATAGATCCTCATTTGACTTTATGTCAGTGATGTTCAAACCCCCACAACAGCTAGAAACACAGAATTAGAGCTATTAGTAACATGAACAAGTAAATCTACAAGTTAGACATACGGAGTGGTAGTCAGATGCCTGCATATACCCCAGACTCAGGTAATCTAACACATGCTAAATAATGTCCTACCCAGGTTTCTTCATAATTAGCATTCCTCTTTAAATATGCACAATTGTAAGTGTGACTTATGGACAAGCAGTCGGACAGGTAGTTGGTACACTCTGGATATATCCGTCCTTCCATTATATGCCTGCATCCTCAGCAGGAGATAATAACCCAAACTTTCTTTATACCTAACTAGCTGTTAAAAAAAAAAAAAAAAAATAGTATTGAGGTTGCCAACAAATTTAGTTTTTCAGTCATTTAGGAAGTAGACACCTGATACCTTGTAACTTTAAAGAAATGTTTTCAGTTAATCATTTGCAGCCTCATGTGCAGTATCAGATTTACAACAGTCTGCTTACAGTATTTAAGAAACATTAAAAAACAAACAAAAAAATGCAATAAAATAAAGATTTATTTTTGGCATATTATCAAATG
The DNA here is from genome assembly GCF_017654505.1 of Polyodon spathula. Classification (NCBI taxonomy): domain Eukaryota; kingdom Metazoa; phylum Chordata; class Actinopteri; order Acipenseriformes; family Polyodontidae; genus Polyodon; species Polyodon spathula. The sequence continues at coordinate 23,991,882 of NC_054538.1, forward strand.
AGGTGTTTACATAATGGAATGTGGTCATACAAATATGGTTGGGAATGGTCATAAAAATAAGGTCGTAAAAAAAGCGGAATAATTGTTAAGTTCTGACACACAGTCATCAATTAAACATGTTGATTCGTGTCAATGGGCTTCTTCCAGACTACAAGTTTTTTTTTTTTTTTTTTAATTCATACATAATAAAATAGTTTGTTTTTTTTATACTTAACTATATACAGTTGTTGAAGCACCAGTTTAGCACTGATGGAAGAAACACCCATCTTTAATTTGACATATTTCATGGTCGTGTTTTTCAATTGGAAGTATTCTGGGGAGTGGGGTTAGTCAATTTATTAAAGCCATTTTCTTAATTTTGGTCATGCTCCTAACCAGGTAAATACAGTTATCGGGAAGGCAATCAAGTGCAATATGCTGTAATTGAATTTGTACACTTAGCTTTAAGTGGGTTTATAAAATCACATACACTATGTCTCAACATTACTAAACTTTTTAGCCAAAGGAAATATGTTTACCTACATTTTTTTTTTTTCCTGGGGGATTGGTCACAAGCTGTCAAAACAGGGTGGTAAATAGCTTCACAATTGTTTTCTCTGCTTCACTTGAAAAGCTTAGGGCTAAGAGGGTTTAACCTTTTACAAATGGAATGGTTTCCTGCAGGAGACGGCGCAGTGCTGAATGCTAATGGTGAAGTGGTGCTTGATGCAGTCATCATGGACAGCAAACGTGGCTGCTGGTTCAGTCTCCTCCATCAGAAACATTTCTTATCCAGTGACATTTGCTCATTCAGTCATGGAAAAGGTACTGCATTTTTCATTTTCCATTCTAAATAATTCTTTGAGCCAAGGCCTCTGACAAAAGGAGAATGAGATTTTGTAATGGAAAGGAAAGAAACTGGGGCAACTCAATGAGAAATGTAAGACATACCCCCCCCCCCCCCCCCCCCCTTTGGATTAATCAAGGTTTGTTTTTTAATCTGTTTTCTTTTTTTTTCTGTCTGGCCTGTCAAAGCAAACTGTATACTGGTTGGTTGATTTACATGTGACCTTTTCTCGCATGCTGCTTGAATGTTCAATTTTCTACTGCTTTTTGTAGTGTTCAGCTGGAACCAAAGCAGTTTGTCGGGAGATGTTCAAAACAAAAACAAAAACCTCATGCATAAATACATATGTTAAAACCAACATTGCTTGTAACTGTAGAACAATGGTCTTCCACCTGATGGAAATCTTTAAGAGATACTGTTTACTTCAAAAGTCACCTTCTATTTGTAATACATTGTATTGTTTGTATTACACACCAGCTCCAGTGAAGTACTGAATGCTCATGAACACCAGTGACAGTAAAGCACTGACACTCGAGGTCATATTGGCAGAGTCCACTTCTCATATCTTCATTTGTTTTAAATTGCAAGTCCTAATGCAGTATTACATTCATTGCAGTGCATAGCCACCCAAGGTCAGAGCATCTTCAAGTGGGTGGAAATCAACTTGCTATCTTACAGCACCCTAAACTATATATTTGTTTAAGAATATATAGTTACATCACAATGATACAGTAAAACATCTATCAATCAATCAATCTTTATTTGATATAGTGCCCTTCATAATGAATAGTCACAAGGTACAACATAACATTAATTATTGATACTATACACGCAATGCAAACATTACAATGCTACACAATACAAGGTAAAAACATTACTTAATATTAAGATGTGAACGGTGTGAAAGATGTGTTCATAAGAGAAACAACGGCGGTGGAGATGAAGTGGATTATATGGCTTGTGGTGGATTTGTCTCCTACGATGTGCTGAAAACTGTCTGTGGCAAAAAAACACACTTTCTAATTTCTGATCTTGGCCCATGGGCTAACACTTTTGAAAGACATTATCAGTGTTGACAAATCCACAACAAGCCATATATCACTTTCCATTGGCAAAGCGCAATCAAATTAAAGAGGGATTCTTTAGAAAAGCTGGTATGAGAGCCTATATTTAAATAGTCACTGGATCATTTTGTAACGAGTGCTGTGTACTGTATTTTAGGGCAAGTCAGAATAAGTATGTATACATAATAATACTGTAAATAATTTAAATAATACTGTAGCAAGTTTTGAAGCATTGCTTCACTGACGCGTTTGCTCTCGACCAATAGCAGCCAGTATCTGTGGGGCGTCACTATTCGAAAAATGGAGGAAAAATTAATTTACAGAATTTAGAAATTCCCAGTTTTATATGACACTTCGTCTAAAGTTTACAAGAACAGAGTTAAGAGAAAATGTTTGGAGGCTGATCTCTTCAGAGATCAACATACCAGGTGACTTGTCTTTTATTTGAATCTTAAGTAGGCTTCGTCCTGTCATCTGAATCTTCCCGCTTTCAAACTTTGAAAACTGTCAAAGATGTAATGCTAATAAACGCTTGAATACATTAAACTAAAATGTTTGTAAAAATGGAAAAATTGCTACTATGTTGTAAATTATGTTTACATCTCTGTATACCCAATGTATGTATATGCTTACCTGTTGATTTTTATGTATACTACTGTAGCCAGGTAAACATCCTTCCACTCTGATTCTATTACTTCTGATTAGGAGCGGGCCTGCAATCAAGGTGCGGGAAGCTTTACTATTTAAACCTGCTACAGGTGACTTAGACATGCTGCTGTAACAAGTTTTTCATTCTGCTGGGTTTGGTAAAGTTCAGACCTATCAAACACTAGCTTTTATGTCATGATCTAATGAGCCAATGGGGTCTGACGTTTAAATACAGTATATCATTGAAACAAGAAGGCGGCGGTTGCCACTATTTTTGTCACACAAATGTTTTATTTATTTTTGATCACTTAAATTTGTACTGGATTGTTTTAGAATGATTATTGTTTGCTTTGTTTTCTAAATTTCACTTTGTTATAATATGTCAGATTATATAAATATGTAAATAAATAAACAATACATACAGTGCTCTTTTGCTGTAAAACCTGCTTTGTAATGTAAATGAGTAGTACAGTCCCATTTAAAATCATTTTAATATAGATTTTCTTGAATTTATTGAAAAGTGTGTTGAGGTTTTCTCCAGGTTAAGTTATCTGGGCCTAAAGTAAAATAAATAAATAAATAAATAAATAACAGTTTCAGATAGTACAATGTAATGGAATGTGTCTCGGGTAAATCTGTTATTGTTTAGTAGAATCTAGCTTAAATTATTGAGAAAAAAAAGTATTGTTACTTCAGTAACATTGCTCCCTCTATTAAGGTGGAGAATATAGAAACTGACATTGTTGTGTGGTGTCTATATCAGCCGTGCTCCTGCATCAGCAATCTTGATAAAACATAAATTGTTGTCAATATGGTCACAATGCAATGTAAAAATTTAATAGATAAGCAATGTTGTGAGATCCATAGTAAGACATCAGTGATACGTTTACACTTGTTTAGCATGTTTAATGCTACAAAGTTCCTAATAACACAGCAGTTGCCTTCAAATGATTATTCTAATAGACAGCTGAGAAGCTTTCAGGGTTTGTTGTAACTATCTGCTAATAATGGTCTGGGAATAGGTTACCAAGCCACATTGTTGATGCTGAATAATTGGTGTCCTATAAGATCCTACTAAACAAAGTTTCGGGAGCAATATAGGAACCAGACAAGCACTGATGGGGCGAATGACCTCCTCTCGTTCGTATATCTTAAAATATAGATTTTATATACTGCTTGTTTATAAATGTATTTATGTCATGTTTTATAGCTGCAATATGACAAAAATACTTCTCTTCTAATGTACTAATAATAATGACTGTTTGGCAGGTTGCTTAAATGATTGTGTGAAGCTAAAATGGAAGTTAAATCAGGCCTTATTAGTTCTGCATCATGAGCATGAACATTTTCCTTTTATGTTAACAATGCTGGAAACTTTGCACTGAGATATGCTTTGTGTAATTGTACAAGGATTGTCTGCTTAGGTAATGTACCTTGTTGGCAATACAGTGTTGAATGTTGGTATTGGAATAGATTAAATGCACTTTAAGTGTGACAAAGGCTCAGTTTATATGGTTTATTTGCAAAAGTAAAAATAAGTCTCAACTTTTTATCAGGCTATTTTGGTCTTTAAGAGAGAAATTCTCATTCAAAATTCATATTAGCTAATTAATATTAAAATATGGGAGGATATATTTAAATGTTTCTGTCAGTGTTCAAATTTGGCCTTGCACCACTTCTGAGACCAGGCTGTGCTGAAGCTATGTTGAGTGCAGCCTGTCTTATTTGTGGCCACCAAACAATATAAACATATATGAAAAGTCGCTTCAGCAATTCTGTGGTAGTCTACAAAGAGAGCTAAAATCCATCACTTTAGGTTAATGATATAAAAAAAATATCCAGTCATGATTTTTAGTATATTTTCAAAATACTGATAGTAAATCTACAATAGCCCACATTTCCCACATAATAATAATAATAATAATAATAATAATAATAATAATAATAATAATAATAATAATAATAATAATAATAATACCTGAATCTGAATTCAGCAGGGACAGCGCAAGGGTCTTTCCAGTAGAATGTTGCTGTTTTGTTTTTATTGGGGATTATCAGTAGACTGGTAGTCCATACAAGTTCAATAAAGTCCTCAATAGAGGCTAGTCCACCTGGGTATTTTTGTAACTTTCAGGTAAGTTTGTAACTTTCTTGTAACTTTGTTCTATAAGTCTTGCCGCAAGCTGAGAATTTAGTATATGTAAGGTTGTGGCTTTAATTTCTTACATTTATAATATTGATGATTTATAATTAATAAAGTATAATGAAGACGAGAACAACTCATGGTTGAAAGCACACATGTATAACACGATATTAACATAACTGTAACATACTTAACAATTATCATTAGGTTTGCAACAGCAGTTATAGTCAGCCATATTATCTTCCCATTGGGAGTCACATTGGGCACACCTCAGAATGATGGTGCATCTTACTTCTCCTTTTCTCGACATAGTTGTTTCCACAAAACATTGTTTTCAAGCATAATTTTTTTTTCCTAGTTAAGATTTTACCCGTTAAAGTCAGATTACCTAATTCCTATAAAATCATTTATGGGTTAGACAAAAAATTGAAAAGGACTATTGATAGTATTGGGTTAACTGGTACTAATACATTATTGTCTGGTTGAGTAAGATTTAGCATAGAGGGTTATTTATAAGCTTGCTACAATTCAATTTTTATTTTTTTGCCAAATCGACGATTAATATTGACGTCTATTTTTGAAAGAATTTAACGTTTTTTTTCAATCGTTATTTTTTTATTCAAGCAGAGCATGGGTGAAATCGACCTTTATGTTTTTTTTTTTAAAAAAAGCCCAGACTTTTTATGCCATTAAGAAACGTCTCACTTAGAGAAAACCCTTTATCACATTCTACATGAAACAAAACTAACTTGCACTTATTATTCTGAGCTCCGCCCCGCTCCTGCTTCAGCACAGCTGGACTCACTGGAGGCGAGGCAGTCAGGCCCGCTTCGTCCTGCCGCGGAGACACAATACTCACTAAGTGTTTTCCTCTGTGCCCCATTTTCAAAACATACTAGTAACTGTCACTGTATATACCTATAATAGCAAAAGCTTACCTACACATTAACCCGCTAATTTCAAAATAGGCATTTCGAAAGACAGGTGCTGTAGCTTTCAAATGAAAGTGCACAGTAGGTCTTAATGATTGACAGTCATTTAAACGAATGAGAAAATTCTAGCGCTGCTTCAGCCAACAAGATCGGTCAGAACAGGATGAAATGATTGATGGTGAAACTACACTAGCCCAATAAGGAACCACTGAGCTGACTGATAGCAACCCCTAGCCATTCAGAGCGGAACAGAAACAGGACAACCAGCAAGTATAAAAATTACACAGACTAGAGATGATTTCTTAAATGATTACTTTCCGTAAGAAAAAAAAAAATAACGAGTGGTTTTACTCACATTTATCCTACATAAATGTATTTCCGTCGAACTTCGACGTTTAACAAGCTTTACTGATTAAAATCGAAAAGTAGCAAGACTACTTATTTATTAAATCATATGTGCATGGCTTCAGTTTAGTGAGGTAGAAGTGAAGTTAACTGCAGTAGTTTGAGACTTATGCAATAGATTGGGAAAAGTGATTCAAAGACAATGTAAAATAATCAGAACCATTAGGATTGATGATTTAAATCATCTGCCTAAACTCTCCTGAAAGACTTTAGTCCAGCTTTGGGCTGACAGACAGCTTTAACAGCCTAAGATAAAAAATTCATCAGTCCTTGATCAATGTAGCTATCAAGCTTCACCTCTTGGTCTTTCTTGTGATCTAAATTGTATTTATCCTGACAGAGAAAAATGAGATTAATACACACTTTAACCCTCATATATCTATATCTATATCTATATCTATATATATATATATATATATATATATATATATATATATATATATAGAGAGAGAGAGAGAGAGAGAGGAGAGAGAGAGAGAGAGAGAGAGAGAGAGAGAGAGAGAGAGAGAGAGAGAGAGAGAGAGTCAGACTCTGAACTTTCTGTGGTTTATTTGAACATGTGACCAAAACATACATCTATTATTGTAAATAAAATGCAACTTTTTCATAAAGTATGTTATACCTGCATCACATTTAGTTCCTAAAAGGCTAGTGTTGGTGTAAGAATGTAGAAGCTTTTAAGCTGCTAGATGTGCCTGTACCTGTGTGGAAATCTGTTCATTGGTTTTCGGGGGTTTGCATGCTCTAGACCAGTAGTCCTCAAAGTGGTGCCCGCGGGCAAACTCATGCCATCGTGCCCGTGGCAGCTGTTCTTAAATTATGGGTCGTGAACACATTTCTGGTGGGTCATAGCTTGGGAAAATAAATAAAGCTTTAAACATGTTTTGCTTGTATGTATTCTACATTTATTTTTTTTTTTTCTTGAAGGGCCTCTGTGATACGATCAACCAACTGAGTATATGAATTTTCTCTGCGGAAGCCCAATCATAAGTTAGCTGGGTGGGACATAAACTGTGTCTGTTTCAGTTGCAGGTACTGACAATAAGTTTAACCAATAGGGGAGTCAAATTTCTGCAGAGTTTTATGTAGCTGTCCAATCATAAGCAAGCAGAGGCCATTCAAGAAAATTAAAGACAATTGAGTAGCTAGTGGGAAAGTAACAGATCTGACAGCTGTCCCATCGTTCGTGAGCAGAGGCGGGGTGTTAATATGCCGGGTAAGCACTGAATTTCGCAGACTGTTATTGAGAAAAATAATACATTTCAGTATTTCGAATTTAATTTTCTCTCTCTATATTTTTTTTATTTCACCAGAGAAGGGAAGCACCGAAGCATATTGATTTACGAATCCACTTTCTCTGAATAATTGTACTGGAGATGTGTACAGAGTAGTGTTGACAAATTAGCCAAATTGAAACAAAAGCAAGACACTATCTATTTAGTTTATTCATGGTTATCTGTGTAAACATGCTATTTAAAAATATTTGCATTGAGTATTTTATATAAATAATTTAAAGAATAAGAGTAGCATGCACAATTACTGCCTGAGACTTATCCAAGTGAGCCAAGAATAACTCCACTAAAACCCTTAATATAAGAACCTATGCAATAGTCAACGTGCCTGCAAACAACCAAGTAAGATAAATTTATGCCTGTGCCCAAATTACTTTGAGGATCACTGCTCTAGATAGATACCAGGCCACTTTGAATTTGCCATTTTGAAAAACTCAGCTCATGATCTATTGCATCCACCTTGATTTCAAATGGCCACTACTCCACCAAAGAATAAAGTAAGTAAAATAAGTATATATTTTCTAAAACTGCACAAGACAAGGATTTTATAAATGGGTAACATGACCTTGTGCGTCAATGGGGTGTTACCCATAATCCTTCTGCAATTTGAAGTAATATCACTGCATATTGTAAAAGTCACTTTTTTTCCCTTATATTTGGACCTGTGAATCTAACAGCTTTTGTTCCACTGTTAAAAAAAACAGTTTTTCTGGATTGCCCAGAGTGTCCTGAATTCAGAAATACCAAATATGTGCATCGTTCTATAGTTTCTCAGGCGTTTATAGGTCTTAGACTGAGACTAGGTCACTTTGAACTTTCCCCTTCCACAATGTAATGTTGCTGCATGACAACAAGTGACTTATAGTATCTTTTGTACATTTGTTACTGGTTCTAGTACTCTTGTACCATGTGGTACCTTTCAAAACACTCCTCCAAACAGAGGCCTGGCTGAGAGGGACAGTGCAGACAGTAGTACTCTCTATCCCTCCACATGCCCTTGCAGGAACAGCACTTTTTTGTGGCATAGCTTTACGTTCAGTAAGTCTCTTATCTTACTGTTTCTGTTTCTTGGCTGGCAAATATGAGGCTGGAGGTGACAGAAGTCTGAAAAGCTATAAAAGTAAGCTTGTTTTCTGGAGCTGTACAGTACAGAACATGGCTGTTGTAAAATGAAATCTGGACCATGTCATTGTGAGTTTTTTATACCCTACTATGGTCTTCCTTGCATCATTGTACGGGTCCAGCATTTAGTTCGACTTATCTGCACCTCCCATGTGTCTAGGGTAGTCCAGCACACACTCAGGCTTATTTGTGTGAGTGTCACAACCTTGCACAGGAATTGCCACCGTGGCTTCATTGTGAATGGTGGTGAGGAGGTACACATCTTTTTTATCTGTGTATTTCATTGCCAGCAGTTCCTCACAGTGCTGTTTTCGCCACGCCTCTGTTTCTTGGCTACCAACTGATGGGGAAATCCATTCCAGTTTGGTCTTATTGTGCTACAAGTCATTGTTTGGGAGGTGTACAAAACCCTAAACAGAGGGATTCCTGTGTAGAAGTTGTCTACATACAAATGGTAGCCCAAATTTAGGTGGGGAAAAACCCTATCCAATGCAGTCAGGCAGCTCAATCTGAGAGTCCTTCCCTGTGTACAGTCTGAACTGATGAGTGTACCCAGTGGAGCTCTCACACAGTTTGTACAGTTTAATCCCATAACAAGCACATTGCATGGGAATATACGGTTTAAAAATGAGCTTCCCCTTGAATAAAAGGAGGGGCTCATCCACAGATACATTTTTGCCTGGTGAATATGGCTCTTCAAATTTATTCTGTAAGTGATCGAGAAGGGGATGCAAGGAAAATTGGGCAAGCGTGAACAGGGTCGGTGGACCAATATAAATCAATTCTAGTCAAAAAGTTATCCCCTCAGAAGGGATAACTTTTTCATTTCAATTAGATTAGTGAGGACCCATTTGCACACCCTAGAATATCACCCGAGGTTGTCCCCATATTGTACCATGTATTGCTGGGCATACAAATTGGTTTGATAACCAAATACTCAAAAAAAGTCATCAGTGATGAACAACTAGAAAAAATCAATTGGGGTCAATCCTGTTCACCCTGGTGCCTGGTGTGCCAGAAAAATGTGGAATTTGAGGATGGATGTTATTGGGGGGGGGGGGGGGGGGGGGTCCAATCGTAGAGTGGCTGAAATCCACCACCCCTTGGTCCAGGACCTGCTGCATCCTGTTCTGGTAGGTGCTCAGGCTCAATGTCCATTGGCTCCTCTTCCTCACTTCTGCTGGATTTCTCATTGGAGGAAGAGTCACTCGGTACATATTCACTACCAGAGTCATCAGACACAAAATCACCCTCTGAGTCTGAATCTGACTCCATTAGGAGGTCGGCAACAGCCTCTGCACTGAGATGCTTTCTTGCCCTTTTACTGAGTTAAACTTCAAAATTAGCAATAAAATAATAATAATAACACAAATAAATTTCAAGGCCATTTTATCCCACTGAAAAACCACCCTTCCCTAAAAACAAATCATTGTCAAATTGAAGAGAAAAGAGGTAAAAAAAAAAAATAAATACACTGTGTAACCTAAAAAAATAAATCAAATACATTTGAATCAAAATCGTTATTTCAAAAAACAAAAGGAAAGAAAGGAAAGGAAAAATTTAATGATCGGAAAACAAAATCTGATATGTCCGTAGCACACAAGAAGTTAATATTTAAACGTTTAGAAGCTGTAGTAATATTTTAACTTTAAACAGCTTTTATCCTAAGAAACAATATGGAGAACTGTGTTGAGTAGTATTTTCTACATCACAGTGGTTATATCTTCCTGTACGTACAGTAGAAAAGCATATAGAAATGTCTGACATATGTATTATTTTTGAAAAGTATCATTTTGTTCATTCTATATTTCTCTTTTGGTGAATTTATATAAAAAAAAATGAATTACAGAATTACATATCAAAAAGAGCTTCCAATTTTACAGAAAATAACACATTTTTCAGTTTATGTATGCTCCAAATAGGGACTATTTTGACTATAGTTAATATGGAACTTATTCTGTCTCTGCCCTGAGCACTCCATTCTCATTTTACAGTGGCATTGAAATTTTGATATTTGCTCTAATGAAAATGTTTTTAAGGTATTAATCAACAAATAAAATGTAATTTAAACTAACGTACATTTTTCCTCATTTATATTCTGAAATAAACATATATGCAACCTTCACAACTGAGTGCAATCAAGAGCCTCTAGTGATATCATAAATACACAAAAATAAACCAATTTCTGAGAAAGGGGCCTTTTACCCACATGCAGACAGCCCCCCCCCCCCCCCCCATGGGCTTCCCCCCCCCCCCCCCCCCCCACACACACACACACACACACACACACACACAGACACTGTTTTACCCACAAAAACACAATTCACTCAAATGTTTTAACTGTTTTGTTTTATTTTAACAATTAACAAAATTAAATATTTAATATAAATAACAAGAACAATTATCAAAAAGACAGATCATGAACAACACAGTGGCTTAACTGAATTCTCAATTACTTAATTGAACCCTGAATCTAACTAATAATTTACCTAAGCAGACACAGTGGGTCGCCAGAACCAGGATTGATAACCACTGCATTAAGCAATCAAGTAAATCTACACAATCTTTCTCCTCCTATTCATCATCATTAGGGCTAGGAGTTTGTCACAAAAAATTTGGACATAAATCACGGAGCAGTCACGGTCAATGAGTTCAAAATCACAGAGAAAATGACAGAGGCGAATAAAGTCACAGGGATAGAAAAATAAATAAAATAACTGTATTTAATAAAAGCATATCGCGGCGCCTGGTGCACACAGGTTGATCAAAGAAGGAAGAGACAAGCATATGAAATTTCAACGTGTTGCTTTTTTTATTTGCTCTGCAACGGTGACTATCTAACAGTAGCATTTATAAGCACTGAACTAAGCAGAGAATAAAGACGAAAACAGGGGAAAGGGTAAGCAGACGACATACTTTGGGGGTGACAAATACACACACATGGATAACACAAAGAGGGTGTGGGGCAGACAAGAGACATGTACATTAAATTAAATGCAACCGTACAACAATTAAACAACAAGTGGAACATTCATTTCAATTAAAAAGAGAAAATTCTTCAATGTATGCCCCGCAGCGAATGCTGGCAGTTACACACACACACAGACACACACTCTGAATTTATGAACTGTTAATATAACTTTCAAGAAGTATTTTATCAAAGAGCTGTTTGACTACTTCTCCAAAAAAACAAAACAAAACAAACAAACAAAAAAAAAAACGGACATCAAAGTACGAAGTTGGAGCTATTTTAAATCTGTAATTATTTATTGGAATTAATAAATGATAAATGCATTTTTTTTTTAATTGTGAAAATTAATGTTAATAAGAAACAGTTTCCAATAAAATCACATACCGATTGAACACAATTTACTGACATCCTCAAAAGTCTAGCACATCAGCAAAAATCGCGGACACTAGCAAAAGTCACGGAATCCATAACAGCCGCAACCACCGTGACTAAATCCCATCCCTAATCATCATCAGAATTGCAATTGTGGCATAAGTAGAGCCGCTCTCCACGTGCACTCCTCATGAGCCAAATGGAGGTAAACAAAGCACTGCATCCACTTCTCTTCAGCTCTGCTGTTGGCATAAGGGTCTCCACAAACTAAGCAAGACCATTCCTCTTCCTCACCAGAACTCTGGAGTGGGGCAGCGGTGTAATTTTCTTTGCTTTTTCTTTTTTTTGTCTGTTCGTTTCCTTTACCCTTTTTCTTCTTTTTACCTTCTTTCTCTTTCTCCTCCAGTAGCTTCTTGTAGGAAGAGGACATTAAATTTACAGCCTTTTCTGTCTTCTACAGTTGCAGAGGAGGTGGTGGGGAGGTGGAGGAGAAAAACTTACAGAACAATTATTAGAAAATAAGCACACCTCCTTGTCAAAGACTACAAATGGTAGCAGCACAAAGCATAGAGATGCCATTTTCAGACAGCGACAAGGCTAGATGCATGAGCCACCAAACCGTGCTTGCATCTGATTAATAATATGGCCTATTTGTGGTAGTTCCACTCAGATAACAGAACACCTGGAAATGGCAAGATATGAGCCACTAATTTAGTCAAATCGAATCATTGGTCCTACACCTACTTTAAAAAAGGGACATATATTTGATAACTTTTCACAGATTTACTTCAAACGCAATAGCAGCCTGGATCTATCTCTGTAACTTTACAAAAGTGTATCCATATTGGATTTTTTGTTAGATAATCAAAGGTTATCCACAATCATTGTACGTTGCTTAGTTTGTGAGATTATCTTTTTTTTTTAAATTTATATTTTATATTATATTGTGCCTTGCTTCAGGTGACTGCAGATAACAACTCTGATTAATCTCAAGTTGTTAGCTTTACAATGGTACCAGTACTGTACTAATAACATTTTTAGTAAGAGGATTTGATACTGTTCCCAAAGGTTTATAATTGTCATTAGAAATATTAAAAACTGCATTTGCACATGATTCTATAACAGAAGTTCATACACTCCACACTCCCACGTGTGCCTTCCTGAGTAAAGAAAATTCATGGAGACACGTGGATAGAATGGTGAATTTATCAATGCTACATTGTGAAACATATTGGGGAATTACACTGGTAAATTGAAGACCTCTTTTTATTAGCTGTACTATGATCTATCTTGGGAACTTGTCTATGAGTGAGAAAATTCACACTGCAATTATAGATTTTACCGCAGCTCAGAGGTTAAGGATTGTGTTACCATATATAATAGGCAGGTTGAGGTGATCTGTCCACTGCCAGGCTCAATGGTTAGCTTAAAGGGGCTGTGGTGCTACATATCAAATGCCTAATCCGTTTGAGTTAAGAATGACATTCGGAGCTCTTAACATAATGGATGTTAGCATGCTTTCATGGTAGCTATAGAAAACGTGACATGGCCTCTGTACTGTCATTACAATGGCCTTGTGCTGGAAATAAACACACACAGTGTTGGAAGAGATTAAATAAGAACCCCTAACGCTCCACCCCCACATCTTTCCAACCCCTTGTTACACAGATTCTCAATCAATACTGCATGTTATGCAAACTGATTATGTCAGATTGTTTCACATTACTTGTTTCCAGCAATAATCAATCACTTTTTTAAATTGTGTGCAGATGGACCATGTCATGCCGATAGATAGAGGTGCTAACCAATATGCTGACAGCCAGGGCATTCCCAAGGTTGCCACAGAGGACTTAATTACAGAAGATGAGAGAAAGGAGTGGGAGCATTGCCATAAGACAGGGGGTACTTTCACTTGTGTGGGTTGTCAATGAACAATACTGAGGAAGACACAGAGCACTGGGTGTTGACACGCCACACAGTTGTGCAAATTCAATAACATAAATTCAATGTTTTAACAGGTGTTTTTTTTTTCCTGGATTTAATGTAAATCTTGTATTTTTTCCTAGATTTTACCAAAAAAAGTCCATATTTAGCTAAATATATAAATGTTAACAAACATTCTTAAAAGTTGGAGTGTAAGGCGCTTATGTACTTAACTACATCTGAACTTTTTGTTGATAAATCTAGGAAGAAATAGTGATATACATGAAATCCAAAACAAAACCCAAATACGCTCAGCAATGCTTCAACCCTCCGTCTGTGTTTGTTTTTGTTTTGTAGCAAACACACAGACCCTGTCATTCCTGCTTCAACTTAAAATCTTCGCTCAATATTTAAAACCTTGCTTGTTTCGCTGTTGGTCATTTCACTGCACAGCGCTGCCAAGATATTATCAATTAGTTTCCTACCTGCTCAGGTGATTCTTCCCATCATTCAGCTTCTCTGTTCAGCTGCAGGAGCTCTAAGGTTAATCTTTCCTGCTCCATCTAGTCTCCAGCCCGGCTACAGCGCAGTTCAAAGCGCAGCTTCATTACTCAAATTGGTCTGCGTTTTCATCAGAAAGACTTGCTCCAACGACACTGCTGAATTACAACTCTATTCTACCGGGCCTCACACACCATGGTTACCACGGCTACGCTTCATCGAGTTCTACTGTGAGTGGTAAGTTGCCATTGGCGACCAAGCAGATTCAACAGGCACTCTGAGCCTGTGCCTCAGTATTGCAGTCTTCTGGCTCCTTCTGCTGTGCTTTTGCAACGTGAGAGCGAGTTCAACTCGTCGAAATGTGACAACTAAATACTACTGGCTCCTCTTGTAACTAGAGAAATGGACTATATCAAATGTATGATTTCACAAGTACAGCACATTTAAAGCTAAAGCAGTCAAAGTAATAGCTTCAGGGGGCCCTATTTTGTATTACTCTACAGTGACTTCCTTACTGCAATGGTAATATTAAAATAAAAGAAACAAACTAAGAAATTAATTTTACAAAAACCATAAATCAGGACATGTTTTATGCAGGGTGTGGCCACACACTCAGTTCTTGTGGGGGGGAAATCCATTCTCATATAAAAGTGCACTTCTCTGGTCATCACATCTTTCAGTATGTGGGTTGTTGCTACTCAGACAATCCTCAGCTGTAGCCTTTCCTTTTCACACATCAGTCCCTTCTGACTAACCATAAATACAATCTAATGTATAATTTTGACTTGAATTTGCTTCCCAGTATTTATTGTATTTTATTTACTTTGCAATTTTGCTGTTCTCAGAAAACAATTCTCAATACAAGTGACAATGGGGATTGTTTACAATTCCTGGCACCTTTTGTAAATCCCTGTTAATTGAAAACTAAAAAGCATATCCCAATTTCTAACTCATTTACTTAATGATGGCAAAGTGGACATTTGATAGAAGGTGCAGAATGCCATGCGAACATCATTCTTTACATATGTTGTATTTGTTTGCATCTGCAAATCACTTTGCACCTGTCCTTATATCTACCCATTAAAAAATATGCATTAAAAAAAAAAAAAAAAAAAAACAAAGAAGTCCTGGATTGTTCCATTAAAAGGAAAGAAAGGCAAGAAATGGGGTTGTTCACCAAAAATAACTGGTGGGCTACTTGAAATATAATGGCAGGCCTCTATGTTTTTAATGTATGCTCAAACAATGTTAACATCATTTAAATATTTAAAATCATTGTAATACCAAGATCTACAATAGTTCTGCCTTCATCTCAGTGTTGGTATTTACAACATTTACAGTCATAAATCAACATAATATGCTGTCAATTTTCACCACAGAGACGACAGAGCTACTTTCCTCTTACTTATACTATTAATTTATTTATCCTTTTAATGATGCTTGACCAAACGTAAAATATGTGCATGACATTTACTTTCATTGTAATTTCAAATCCTAATAAAAAAAACATAGGCAAAGTAAACATCACAAAGTCTCGAACTGACCACTGTAGATTCATTGATTCAGCTGAAGACTAAAATACAGAAAAAGGATAGTCCAAAACACTTGTCACAAAATAGCTGCAATGTTCTCCCTCTCTATTACACAAACCATGTCTTGAATGACTGTTACATGAACATGCAGACTGTTATCTCCTCATACATGTAACAGAGCAGAGGCTGGGTAAAAACCACCGACACACGCCGCAAGCAGGCTGTTAAGCATGTTGCAAAAGATCAATGGTTAAGGACGGGTCAAAGCATGTCACTAAAAATTGCGCCGCATTTTTCATCAAAATCTAGCATTAGAGGTTTGCCCTGAAATCAAAATCAGGCCTATTATGTTACAGAGCATAATAGCAACCATCATTAAAAAAATTATAGTTCACGATTATTTAAAAATATTAATTGAAATACTTACACAGAAAACCATTGTACAGCTATTACTGCTATTCACATTTGATTGCTGAGTCTATTGCATGCGTTTATTTTAAAATTGAAAATCCTCCAACATATACAGAAAGCTCATAAAAAATAAAAACATTCTGATTGTGTAATTTGTATTAATTTCTCAATAGAGAAATTCTAAATTTTGCATTATACAAGGTAACTGACAATTGCCTTATGCATGTAATTAGATTGTAAATTATTGATCCTTACATGTATTTCTTAACCTTATATTATGACTTATTATTTTACTATTCTTATTAATACAGGTCATTTTCCCTTCTTATTTACTCTTCTATACAGATATAGTATGCAAACAAAATGAGAATCTTCATAAAACTGAGGCATTATCAATAAATGCAAGGTATATTTGCATTTGGACTAGTTTAAGTTGTACTCATAAAATACCTTATTTGAATTCAAAATCAGGGAGGACCCTACTGAAATAATCAGACTGGACAAGGTTTCTAGTGAATACAATTTATTGGAAATAAAACTAAATAAAGGAAAAATTAAAGGTGCAACAACTAAACTAAAGTAATGCACACAGGAAGAATTAACTAAACTAAACAGTACAGAAAAGAAAATTTAAACAAAGACACCCCACACCTGATGACTGATTTAGCGATCTGGATCAATCTATGGCACATTCCTTTAAGGTTACAACCACATTCTTGACAGTTACTTAAGACAAAGTTTAGTCTTAACAGGGGTATCATTAGTAACACAAATATTTACTTTCATTAATATTTGATAATCAAAGCATGGTTAAATCAGTCTCATATAGATGTTTTGATTCAGAAGTAAAAATATATACTCTTGCGAGATAAAGACGCTCTTTGCGTTCAGACAACCGTAGGAGAATTATCTAATATCAAAACAACTAATTTGAATTCTAGCTTTAAAGAGAGAATGATAATTGCCTGCAAAACCCACATCAATTTGTATGAATCACATACAACAAAACAGTTACTATAGTGTTAATTAACTCAAAGCATGAATTGAAAACAATAATACTTTGCTTGCATTCTACCTCAAACAAAACGTTAATTTTACTTTAAGGTCGGCTTATTCTCGAGTTCATAAGACTAGAGGATAAAAACATTACATACTAAATGCTTAACAGACTTTTGCTGCCTCTTCTAGCTGGTCCTTATATCATCCAAAACAGGCACTTAAAGGCTCTCCTGCATGCAAGGAAAAGTCCAAGTCTGTCTTCCTTGCGTTGTGTCCACACACCAGGGGACTAAAGAAATGTTTTTGCAAAAGCAAGTGTCATTCACTATTTAGGTATTCCACTGATACAGAAATTCAAAATTAGTGTTTTTTGACTAATATTAAGGTGAAATAAAGTGAGATAGACATACTATCAATTTCCAATTTTTCTGCTGTTTCTTGCCATATGGAGTCCTTCTTTTTATTTTCTTTATAACCATGACACTGGCATCACAAAGAGCATCATATTTTTCAACTTTAATAACTGAATTCTCATTGATATCCATTTTTTTTATTTCTGTGGTAATCTCTGTGTGAGAGATAGTGACAGTCTGACAGCCACTACACAATAGACCTTATTTCTGATTGGTCCATTGCGATGCGAACAACGCGTAGCACGTATAGAAATAAAACAAATTTATTGCTATATTTGCTCACTTCGCTAGCGGTGTGCAGTACTCCATTTAAATCAATAGTTTTTATTATTTTTTATTCGCTAGCTCATGTCCGGTGTGCATAGCCCATAACAGACTGAAACTGGGTCGACAACAAATCCAATGCATTGACATAAGACATAAGAATCCAATGCATAGATGAGTTTCAGGAGTAAACCTTGAGACTTGACATGTACGCTTGATTGCTCTTCATGTTGATAAACATTCATTTGTTAGACTTTCATCATACCAATACATCTTACGGAACAGCAATATTTAGTACAGACAAGGGCATTCATTTTCCACAGTATTGATCTTATGCTTTAAAAAACATAGGCCTACTAGTTCTTACCCTGGCAAATTACCTCTAAATAGCAGCACTGTTGCAGGAACACCCTGTACCATTACTGAGAATGGACTTTTTATTTTTGATCGTAAAGCCCTTAAAAAAAAAAAAAAAAAAAAAACACAGAAACTCCTGCCAATGTGTGCATTTACAGCTTCCAATTATACTTTTAAATAAGTGTCCTGGGATCCCTTTTGTGTCAGTCAAACAAACACCAAAGAGACAAAACTCCTTATGCTAGCTAAATCAAATGAAATGCAATACTGAATTACGTTAAAAAGCACTCGTATGATCTATTATTTTAACTAATGTGTCTTGTTGTTTAGCATTGATTGTATATCACGTTCAGCCATTGTATCCTTGTGACTCTTTAAAACTCAAATGTATTAAAAGCACCCCTCTGGCATCTTTAAAGCTCTCTTTATGTGTAGCTGACACAACAGAATAACAATAGACCTGCACCTTTCATAAATTTCAAAAGTACCACATTTGTTCTATGTGGTATTTCTTACAGATGTGTTTACAGTTACAGGCAAGCTGATGTGATATGTAGCATCAAATAATGGTACAGTTTATGATTCTCAATAATAATACTGTAAAATCTAGATCAACACAGAATGCTTCAATTAAAAGCCTGACATGGTAAAAGCATAACTGGAAGCTGTACTGAAGTTGAGGGATGCTACACACCAATTGACTATTTAAAAGGCTTATAAATTGATAAATTGTTACAAGGTTCTATTTTTTTATTTATTTATGAATGCAGGTATGGCAATGATAAATATGAAATGAAACCCAAGAAGAGAGATAGATATGATGGGGATTGTTTTAAATTAAATAGCTACTACATATTTTTTTTTATTTTATTTTCAAAACAATTTCCAATTAGATATAACACTGTGGAATGACAATTACCAAATTAGATATAACACTGTAATCTTTTCTGATTTTTTTTTTTTTTTTTTTTTCAGCTGGTGCCTTAAAAATGGATTCTTCAATAAATATAATGGCTACCGATTAGAGAATATTGTAAAATGCAGTTTGTTGTCAAAAACCCTCAGCTCAATTATTGTACAGTACTAGTTGTTTATTTTACTTTCCAAGACAAATGGTATAGATGATTATGTTATCTTACTAAGAATAAAACAATACAGAATATCTTATATAAACTGTAAAATATTACAAAGCAATATACAAGAACCATGCACATAGTACGCCGTCACAGTAACTCTGTGTTTTCATAACATGCTTTTTTAATTTCTGTGATTCAATACTGAATACAATATTCTAAAACACTGTTACATGTACTATATACCAATTTTATAATCTATTATTTTCCAAGAAACAGTTCTGCAATCTCCAAAGAAATAGTGCATTGATCCCTTAATTTATTTCCCATTATACAAGTTTCTCAAAAACAAAACACTTCAGTAGTTCACATTTCAGCCTATTTCAGTGAAATATATTTTTCTGTGTGATGGGACGATTGGTCGGGAAGGGGCTGGGGGAGCACTACAGATCATGTGACACAGTGTACTTTAACCGTTACTGTGGAAACATACATCCAGGGAACTGTACACCACTCTTTATTAATAAGACTAATCCCCTTGAACCAACTGGTGAAAATGCCAAAAAAGCTATTGTATATGCTGACTTCCACAACAGGTAATTGTATTTTATCACAGTTAAGACCTTTGGAAAAGATTTGGAAATCATGTTTTTGGAATGTGTTTTGGACTTTTAATAGGCAGCAAGATTAACACTGCTGGGAATCCTCTGTCTGCATACATTATGTAACCACCGCCAGAAAATGTTATTACCAAGGAAAGTCCAGAGAAGATTTTTAAATTATCAAGTCCCAGTAGACAGTCAGGTTGCCAAATTTGTTATGCCAAAATACATAACAAAAAAGCTATAAAACATGCCATACCACATGGTAAGTAAAGGCCAGTATATAACTAACATACGGCTCTGCTACTGCCTCACTTGTAGTGGAAAAGTTGATATATCACAGACCCACAATGTCCTCTATGGACGATATACCTATGTCTGCAAATAGCAATAGCCTTGAATGTTATTTCTTATCAGTATGGGAGCTAGATATGGGAAATATTTGAGTAATACATGTTACAAGTAGTTTATTTTTTTATATCTAGGAGAGTATACTTTTCTTTGTGCTATGATAGAGATAGAGCATGCCAATAACCCCTTACAACACAACCTTGGAACTAGCAATATTACTTTTCATGTGCATTGCACATTTATGTCGTTATTTATTGCATTTATATAGCACTTTTTATACAAAAGTATTGCAAAGCACTGTACAGTACATAACAGAAATAAAAGAACAAACCACAATACAATTGTATAGCATGTCACACAGACAACTGCCATAATCAGACCATTTAAAATAACATTTTCAAATAACAGTATACACATAATACAAAAGAAGATATTTTAGTTACATTAAAACCCACTAAGATAAAAGTAATTTATAAAAAAGTGCGTTTTTAGTCTTGACCTGAAAACTGTAATGGTCCCAGCTTCCCTGACAAACAAAGGTAGAGCATTCCATAATTTAGGAGCTCTATAACGAAAAGCCCTACCTCCCGCGTTGCTTTTGTTTAACCTAAGAACAACCAGCAGCCCAACATCCTGAGATCTCAGTGCGGTTTTGAAGATACAGGGCCAGTAAGTCCTGCAAATAACTAGGTGTTAATCCATTCAGGGCCTTGTAAGCTAACAGCAAAATCTTAAAATCAATTCTATACTGCACAGAGATCCAGTGTAAAGAGGCCAAAACAGGGATATTATGTTTATTTTCCTGGTTTTAGTAAGAATTTTAGCGGCGGTATTTTGAACAAGCTGCAAGTGGGATACCATGTGTTTTGGGACACCAGAAAAAAGTGCATTACAATAATTAATTCTCGATGAAACAAAGGCATGCATTAGTTTGTCGGCCTAATGCATGCCTGTGTTTCACATAGAAAGTCAATACCATAAAGATTGTTGGTGCTGCTTAAGGAGCATTTTGACCAACAAGTAACACGATATTTAAGTGAATGGTGCTTAAATGCTTGTGTAAATCATCAATCTCCTTTTTTTTTTTTTTTGGAATACAATTTTTATTAATTTTTGAATACATGAACAATACATAAATCCCTACAATAAAATTGAATTCTATACCTTAAAACTGCAACATTTTAACATAAAAATAATACAAATACCTATAGCCTCTTAGACAAGTTATATAGTACATATAACATTTCAATAAAATCAAAATAAATAAATAAACAAATACATACATATACACATCAATAATCTCTTGTGTATTACATATCAGTATTTAATTGCATCTGACCAAAGTACTGTGCTTTTTCTAACAGAATGTCATCCAGTGTTACTTTTTCACATTGTTAGTGGTGGTGGTTCCATTTTCTTCCAAAGCATCATTATAGCCTTTTTAGCAGTGAGCAACATGCCTAAGTCTAATTCGATTTGAAT
Organism: Polyodon spathula; assembly: GCF_017654505.1. NCBI lineage: Eukaryota > Metazoa > Chordata > Actinopteri > Acipenseriformes > Polyodontidae > Polyodon > Polyodon spathula. The sequence goes on from NC_054538.1 coordinate 24,013,565, forward strand.
TCTATTTAAGTTGGGGTTTTCTGTAAGACCTAACACAGACAACGTGGAGGATTTAGTTAAAGAAATACCAAAAATGCTGGATATATGTTTGAATATATGCATAATGTTTTGAAGGTCCATAACATATGGAAAAGTGATCCATTCTTTTGATTGCAATGCCAAAAACAACCAGGTTTTAAAATATTGCATCTAAATAGTTTGACGGTAATGTAATAAGTTCTATTAACTATTTAAAATTGAATTAATCTTAATTAAGCATTGGTATAACTAGACCAGTCTTCCTCTGAGAATGTAACCACATCTTTTTCTCAAGCAATTTTGACTTTACAATCTTTAAGGATATTATATCAATCTCCTTCTGATTCAGTAACTTAAGAACAAAAACACTTTGAATACCAAAGTGGGAAGTAAAGGTGGACGACAAAGTTTCCTGATCAGGCAGGAAGTTGAAGAAACAGCATAAACTGTGTTTGAAATCGACAAAGGGACAGCAAGATTGATTTATTTTGATATATAAGCCTGTCAAAAATCAATGAGAAACCTTTCTTATTTTGTCATAATATTTCTTGACCATTATTATCTGACCGCATATCACTTGCATATTTCACAATAGCATTGGATACATTACTTGAGCAGAAAGACTTTACTGTAATTTAAATTGTGCATCATTAAGAAGGAAATGTTTAATCCATATTTCTTTGTTTTAAGACACAGTTTTGTTTTCTTGTTCAAATCAGAGAGAAAAAGCATTTTTTTTCCATAGATTTGCTAAAATAAATTAATCCTCAGAGACTGAAATTAATTCTGAATAGGTCAAAGCTACAGTCATTGTGTGCAGGGGGGTGATTTTTAAAATTCAGGGGTCAAACAGGAAGTTGACATGCTGTTACAGAAAGTGGGCAGAGCCAAATTATGAAGTTATGTAAAAACTTGAATATGTTTTTGCACTTACAGTATGACTCTGCCCATTTCTGATTTTGAATCAAGTAACTTTGTGCGTCTTTATTTTCCTTCCTTTATCAAACTGTACACTGACATCTCACAATATTATTTTTTTAGTAGGTTGCACACCCTGACAACCTTAATGGGTATTAGTGCTGGGACAAACACATGATTTTCATGTTCGGATATTTGCTCATAATTTAAATATTCATTGGGATATAAAAGCTATTTTATTGCTCAGAATGCAGGCAGACAGCACAGTGCAGGGGCAGGGGCTCGTGGCCCCTGTGTGTGTGTGTCTGTGTGTGCGCCTTTATTTTACAGCAAGACGACACAAACTGCAGCACGTTAAAGTAAAAAAAAATATCACAGGAGTACTTTACCCAGTGAATTAACTACAACACAAAGGATAGCAGTTCAAGTTAAACGTTGTTTTGTTCATTCCAGAAATAAATAGTACATAAAGACACCACATTGTATTTATTTTTTAATACCTCATTGTACTTTTTTTTCATTCCTTGCCATTGCCGTTTCTTCACAGTAAACGGTGGCCATGGACACGTTTTCATAAAGTAGTAACATGAGGTTTACTTGTGCGTTTTTGTAGCTTAACAAGCAAATGAAAACTGAAATGTAACTTTAAACACTTCAAATAAAGCAAACGTGGAAATGTCGTTGTAAAATGAAGAGGGGGAAAAAAATCACTTTTTTTTTTCTCATTTATTACATTCCACATAACAGAAAGTCGCAACAAAAAATATATAATATGTACAATCTATATAAAAATCACTGCACAACATTTCCAGCAAGTTTGGCACTGTTTAAGCGAGGCATTCTGACATGCTTTTTTGACCCAGATGGCTTTCCATAGAGATTTATGCGCAGGAGAGATCATGTGACCCTATCACTGGGATGGCTGCTTGTTGTTAGAGCTCCTGCTACCACTTTGCAATTCTCATTTATAATCAAACAGTTTACGCTTCTTACATTATTTTGTTGGATTTATTTTCTTTATAAAATGATCTACTTACCATTCATAAATGGCTACTTCACGCAAGGGAGCCGTTGTTTCCCCTCAATCCATACCGGAGGGAAAGCGTATGAAGTGGTCACTGGCCCCCGATGATTGGGACATCCTCTTGGATTGGCACTTTCCATGGATCGGTTCAGGAAGCAATTGATGCAGCTTCATGGCCTCAAAACGTAACCAAAACAGCTACTATCCTCAGCGCTCTTAAACAAGGGGTTGCTGACATTGCTTCCTCTTTGAGACAGCTAACTGCCAGGCAGGATATCACCAGAGCTGATCTTCGCCAACAAAAAGACTAAATTAATCAATGTAATGCTCGTATTGATGCTATGTGGACCTTGAATACAGAAATCGTCGTCGTAACGTCAGACTGGTGGGGCTTCCTGAAGGGGCTGAAGGCGATGACCCAATCCACTTTCTTCAGCAGAAAATTCCACTTCGGCATCTAACCCTAAAATCCTCCAATGACAACCCTTTTCTGGAGTTAAATAGAGCACATCAAGTGCAGAGCACATCAGGTGGCTCTTGACACTCCAGCAAACCACAGACCATGATATTTCAATGCTTTCATTATACTGATCGACAACCACTCCTCCAGGCTGCTCAAAAATCCGCTCCATCATTGTGCAGGGACAAAGGCTCTCTTTTTATGCAAAGAGGGCCTTTGGTGAAGTGAGAACAAAGTTTCACTCCCAGGAAGTAGACAATTTATTGGTGTATCCAGCTATCTTGAAAGTCAATCATAGAGGAGAGAAGCTGTCTTTCTATTGATCCCTCTGTGCGCAGAACCCTATGCTTCTCAAACCTTGGTCCGGATGGAAAGTCGGTATGGATGAACTAATTTTGCTTCCGATTACTACTTTTCGTACCTTCACAGTATGGAAGTGGAAACTTCTTATTCCGTCTGTGACTGGCAGTGATCCTTCAGGTCTGCACATTTACACTTGATGTTTCTTGACATTGATCTCGTCATTTTGTAAGGTCCTCAAAGGTATAGCTACACTGCAAAGGGTATGAGAACCCTATTAAGAATACTACTGTGGTTAATTATTAATAATTTGGATATATGGCTCTGTTAATTTCCACAGTCTTTATTACTACCTTTGGTGTTAATGTTATTGTGGCAGGCTGGCGAGTGGATAGAGGCCCAGAGACAGTCTGAAGTTCAAAAAAATAACTATTTTATTATAAATAAACACAAAAATGAAAGTGCACAAGGGCAAAATAAAGATCTTTAAACACAAATAGAAAGATAACAAAACAAAACTTACAAAAATAAGGTTTCCAGGCTGGGCAATGCCTTCACTGGATTTATCAAAATTTAAAAATCACAAAACAACCACAAACACCAACCTGCTTCCGCAGCTCCCTCCTCCCAAATGAGAAGCAGAGGCCTCCTTTTATGTCAGGTGGCTGGGCGCTGATTGATCGTTAATTAACCTAATCAACTAATCAACCCCAGCCACCTGAACATAATAAACCCAGGCAGGTAGGGGAAATTAACCCCATCCCTGCCAATTTAAAAAGGGCAGAGCTTTGCTCTGCCACAGTTATAGTTGGTGACAATCTGTGCTCTGTTGTTTGCATGTTGTTTACAGTTGTTCAATTTGTAGTTCATTTTTCCTACTTGTGAGATGGTTTAGCTCATAGCAAGCCCCCTCAGGGTAGTCTGGTTCGTGATGACAGTTGTTGGGGGATGGGAAGGCTGGGGGGTGGAAGCAGAAAAGGGGAGGCTGAGATTTGGGGGTAGATAGGGAGCGAAATCAGCGAGTGAGAGGAAGTACAGATGTTAACTTAGGCTTGAGATTTATGCTATGCAGTGTGCTCCCTCTAGCGCTCTTCGTTATCATCCTAAATTTTTGTAACCACGCTGCCGTCTCAGTTTACTTAGTTGTGTTTTTGTCATTACTATGCTACTGTTCTATAGGATATTGCTATATGATGAGTGCCGAGGCGGTACTCTTTATCCATGTCACATATAATAGTAATCGTGACTGCATGATGTGGGAAATTCGAGGAAGCCCAGCAGAGTTAAACCAAGTGTGCGTAAAGTGCCGCACGATCCCGGACTTGCATCAACTAGTAAATGTGCTAGAAGTGGAGTTGGAAGAAATGAGAGAACAACAGGATCTTGAGGAGCTGGCACACCCACCTACTGCACCACCCTTAACAGACTGAAAGCCACCAGGGAGGTAGAAGAAAGTCAGACCAGCTGGGTTCAGGTAGGCAGAAGCAGGGAAAAAAAGAAACTACATCTAACGCAACCACCAGAAATCAAAACATCCAACAAATTTGAGCCACTTGAAAATTTTCATGAGCAAAAGCAACATCAAGAGAATGAAAGGAACAATACCCAGGACCCTATTAACAGTGGTGGCTAGACAGCAAAAAGAAGGGAGGTCATGATTGTTGGGGACTCCATATTGAGAAACACAGCATGTTCAGTTTGTAGTTTGGACCCCCTTACTACAACAGTGTGCTGCCTTCCAGGAGCCTCTGTCAAGCACATCACTGAGCACGTGGACAGGCTCCTAAAACGAACAGGAGATGACTCGGTAGCGGTCGTCCACATCAGTACAAATAATATTGGAAGAGAGCTAAGAAGGAAATTAAAAGACATGACAAAAACGGTGGTATTTTCTGGGATACTGCCGGCACCTTGCAAAGGACCATATGGACAGCTGGAATTAATTAATCTAAACGCATGGCTGAAGACGTGGTGCACACGAGAAGGCTTCACCTGTCTTGATCACTGGACCACGTTCTACAACAAGGACTATTTGTATAGACGGGACGTACTGCACTTAAATAAAAAGGGAAACAATCTACTTGGAGAAAAGATCCTCGAGCAGGTTCAGAAGCATTTAAACTAGAAAGGAAGGGGGGAAAAACCAACAAAAAACAGAATGGAGACCATATCAAAACAAGGACAACAACTCAGGTAAGACAACCATTAAATGTATTTATCTAAATGCTAGAAGTATCAGAAACAAAATTTTAGATCTTGAAGCTACTGCACTAACAGGTAACTATGATGTGATAGGTGTTACAGAAACTTGGTTGTCTAAGAGTGTTGGAGACGAATATAATATTTGTGGGTATACACTGTATAGGAAAGACAGACAGGACAGAAGAGGAGGAGGGGTAGCTATACATAAGAATACAGTCTTGAAGCCCAGGTGTTAAACCTGGACAAAGAAAAGCCGAATCAATATGGGTCAGAATAACGGACAAAAATTCAAAGGGCATAATAATAGGAGCATGCTATAGACCGCCAGATTCAAACGGCAAGCAAAATAATCTGTTATACAATGACATTAGAAATGCGTGTAGCAAAGGAGAAGCAATATGAATGGGGGATTTCAACCATATAAAATGGGAAAACCTGGTGGGGAGCACGATGGACGAAATTGAAATGGTGTAAATGACAAATGACTGCTTCCTAACACAATTTGTCAAGGCACCGACTAGAGGGGAGGCATGCCTTGATCTAGTCTTTTCAAATAATGAAGACAGAATAACTAAAACAGAGGTCAGAGAACCACTGGCAAACTCAGACCACAACATGGTCTCATTTGAAGTGTTTTTTAAAACCCCAAAAGTAATGACTAAAGCTAATGTTTACAATTTTAGAAAAGCAAACTATGAAGGTATGAAACAGAGACTAGCAGAAGTAGATTGGAGTAAAATAGAGAAAACATCCACACAAAAAGGAAGGCTGTTCTTCAAAAATGTAGTATTAGAGGCGCAAAACAATTACATCTCTAAAAGTAGACAAATCTAAATGTAAAACTAAATTGCCAAAATGGTTTAATAGATCAATTAAAAAAAATATTCAGCGAAAAAAGGCACTTTACAGAGCATTTAAAAGGGACCAAAAACAAAGTACACAGAAAGAGTACATAGAACTGCAAACGCAAGTCAAAAAGGAAGTTAGAAAGGCCAAAAGAGAAATAGAAATGAACATTGCTAAGGGGGCTAAAACCAATTCCAAAAATGATTTTCCAGTATTACAACAACAAGAGAGCATTCAAAGAGGAGGTTAAATGTCTAAGAGATACAAATGGCAAATTCATAGACAAAGTAAAAAATATAGCAAATATATTAAATTATTACTTTTCACAAGTTTTTACAAAGGAGGATATGGACAACATGCCCCATATGTCAACCTGTTCCTATCCAGTTTTAAATAACTTTAGCATAACCGAGGCAGAAGTGTTAAAGGGACTAGGAGCTCTTAAAATAAGCAAATCCCCTGGGCCGGATGAGATCTTCCAAATAGTACACAAAGAAATGAAAGAAGTTATTTACACACCGCTAACAAAGATCATGCAACAGTATCTTGATACAGGGGTTGTACCCACAGACTGGGAAATTGCAAATGTAATACTGATCCACAAAAAGGGAAACTGAACCAGGTAACTATAGACTGATAAGCCTGACTTCTATTATATGCAAACTTATGGAAACTATAATAAGATCCAAAATGGAAAATTACCTATATGGTAATAGTATCCTGGGAGACAGTCAACATGGTTTTAGGAAAGGGAGATCGTGTCTAACTAACCTGCTTAATTTTTTTGAGGATGCAACATCGACAATGGATAATTGCAAAGCATATGACATGGTTTATTTAGATTTCCAGAAAGCTTTTGACAAAGTCCTGCATAAAAGATTTATTCTCAGACTGAATGCAGTTGGGATTCAAGGAAACACATGTACATGGATTAGGGAGTGGTTAACCTGTAGAAAACAGAAAGTACCGATTAGAGGAGAAACCTCAGAATGGGGTGTGGTAACCAGTGGAGTACCAAAGGGATCAATATTAGGTCCTCTGCTATTCCTAATCTAAATTAATGATTTAGATTCTGGTTTAGTAAGCAAACGTGTTACATTTGCAGACAACACAAAAATAGGACGAAATAAAAATGTGCATTATAAATACCATATGGGACATACTGAAATTGAAGAAGGAATCTATGAAAAAGACCTAGGAGTTTTTGTTGACTCAGAAATGTCTTCATCTAGACAATGTAGGGAAGCTATAAAAAAGGCCAACAAGATGCTCGGATATATTATGAAAAGTGTTGAATTTAAATCAAGTGAAGTAACGTTAAAAAAGTACAATGCATTAGTAAGACATCATCTTGAATTTTGTGTTCAGTTCTGGTCATCTCGCTACAAAAAGGATATTGCTGCTCTAGGAAGAGTACAAAGAAGAGTGACCTGAATTATTACGGGTTAAAAAGGCATGTCATATGCAGACAGGCTAAAAGAATTTAATCTATTCAGTCTTGAACAAAGAAGACTACGCGGCGACCTAATTCAAGCATTCAAAATTCTAAAAGGTATTGACAGTGTCGACCCAAGGAACTTTTTCAATCTGAAAAAAGAAACAAGGACCAGGGGTCACAAATGGAGATTAGACAAAGGGGCATTCAGAACAGAAAATAGGAGGCACTTTTTTACACAGAGATTCGTGAGAGTATGAAACAAACTCCCCAGTAATGTTGTTGAAGCTGACACCCTGGGATCCTTCAAGAAGCTGTTTGATGAGATTCTGGGATCAATAAGCTACTAACAACCAAACGAGCAAGATGGTCCGAATGGCCTCCTCTCGTTTGTAAACTTTCTTATGTTCTTATAATCACAGTGCTTATATTATCTCTTAAGAAAAAGGATTGATATTGCATGTTTGCAGGAAACTCATTTGGTTTCAAGTGATGTTGCTCTTTTTCGAAATTATTATTAATTATTATTATTATTATTATTATTATTATTATTATTATTATTATTATTTGTGTATTAATGTGACATTTTTTTGAATAGTAATGTCTCCCCCATTTCACTATTCCCAAAGAGTGGGGAAAAGAAAAGAAAAATGCATAATAAAAATAATTGTTGACAAACAAAAGAGATATATGCACGCATAATCTGGTTGTTTACTTTTAAATATAGGCTCAAGCCTCAGTATTGATCCTGCGCTCTTTTTATATTAAATCTCACATATCACACAGAGCTATTTTTCAGTAGTGACTTAATTCCTTTATGTGACCGACACAGCTTCAAATACATTACCATAAAAAAAGGAAAAAATCACTTGTACCATAATGTGTGTGTTTTTTAAATCTCAGAACAATTCTAGCAAGATATATTAAGTAAGATTTAATGAAATTATTTTGTTAGCAACATGTACTTTAAGTAACAAATTATTCCCCAAAAAATACTTCTACCCTCAGTCTGTAACTATAGCTATCAACAAAATTATTTGGAAGAGCACATGGTGTGATTTTTTTGACCTAATAGCACAATGTAGAATGTTAGCCCCTTTGAAAATCCACTAACAATTAAGTGTATTTGTTTTTTTTAAGGTTGCATTAATTGCTGCCGTTTTTGAATATTCAGTTCTTTGTTTAGAAATTGAAGCTGTTGTTGAGAGGGTGGCAAAAGTGCAGGGAAAGCGTTAAAGAGACCTATTAAGAGAATCTCAAAGGAATAATGAATTAAGGCTTCATATTTCTTCCAGTAGGGTGTATTTATTGATCGAAACAACTCTTCTGCATTTAAAAAGACATTGGGGAGGTCAAGAGCTCAAGATATGGATTCCTAATTTAGATGTGGTTCCTGCTAATGAGTACTGTAACACTAGCTTGCCTTTCTTATACTTAGCAGTGTTTGCATTTTGTCTCCTTTATTTCCAACTTTGTGCAACCCCATCTGTAATTTTATAAAGGAAACTGTGTATTAACAGAAATAGGTGATTCAAGCTCAAGCTCATTTGCAATTCGGAACAAATTGTACCCAGGATCAATTGCATAGATTTTCAAAGAAATATTTGATACGATTTTTGACAATGCAATTAATGACATTGAATTCTATAGGAAAATAATAAAATAGCATACTACAACAGTAGATCTAGATTGGTATTGTTGCTCTAATTAAATTGATTATCAAAATGTATCTCTTTTTATATTCAACATGCATTTGAATAAAATGTGGGAACCACGTTTGTGAATATTTTTCTGCAGTTAATAGGTAACTAATTTGGAATGTATTCACTCATACAGAAAGAGATGAGTACATTAGTGAATACAAGTATCTTCATCCCTTGGAGCATCCCGTAACCACCTGCTAAAAAACAAACAATAAAATAATAAATCTATTATAGGTCAAATAAAACATAGTAATAATGAAAATTAAACAAAAAATCCCTAACATCATTTAGTTGCAATTTAAAAAAAACAAAAACTTTTACTCACATTGTACACCAGTGCGTACAGTGCAGCAGCATGATTTATCTTGTGTTACCAGTAGACTAACGTTAAAAAAAAAAAGGTGTGCTGGGTATTCATTTGATTTTACTGCTGTATTGTACACTGTAGCGGCCTACTGTACATATTTATATTTTTACATAATGTAATGTGTAGCCTACCCAAAACACATCAGTGTTATTTCAGCGCAATGATTTATATTTAAAATACATTGATAACTATAAATGTATGTGTGTGTGATTTTATTTTATTGTTTTTAAATCCGACACCTCCTTATGTCGAACAAACATGTCCGGTTTAGCGAGGGGCTACTGTGTGATTATGAAAAACTTTTTGGGGGTGAAGGTGGGGGCCCCACTATAGAATCTGATGGGGTTAAACTGCCTTTCATTTTATATATATATATATATATATATATATATATATATATATATATATATATATATATATATATATAAATGTAAATGTATAACAGTATTAAAATAGTTAAAATCAAGACAGAACAGAATGCATTGTATAGATTATGGTTACATTTAACAAAAACAATGTTATTTTGAATCTTGTTATTTTGATTTTCCAACAGTACTTCTTCCTATTACACCAGGACTCTGGAAACCCAGAAGTAGGTCTGTATAGAGAGGGTTTCATAGTTTAGTAGGTTCCTGGAGCAGGATGTCTCTTTTAATGAGGCTAGTGCCCGCCTTGTGTGAAAAACTTTATTTTTTCCTTTTTTTTTTCTTTATTAAATCCAGTGCTAGGATTACCATGGTTGGTACCCTAGCATCAGGGCCTGTGCTGTTATTAAATCTGTGAGCCTGTGTGGCATGCCAATACCTACTGCTCTGTGTCTGATTCAGTATTATTCAGTGACGACCCACGTACGAAACACCACCCTGTTACATACCTGTAAATCAAGTTTTTAAAAACAACAGTGTTTTATATTCAAATATTCCTTCGTAAAGAATGTATAACTGGATTTAAATGTATAGAGAAAATGTATTTTAGTTTGCATCTGGTGACTTGTTGTAATAATGTTTTTTTTTATCTTTGTCTTTGAAAACTGTTATCTATGCCGTCTCTTCTTCCTTTCCTTGCGAAATTATCCCAGAGACACCTTTTATCTCTACATTATAATTAATGCTTTGTATTTTTTTTTTCATTCAAATAAAAATAAAGAGCATACATTTTAATGTAATATTAGAGACAGAGAAACCCAGAAAGTAAATCCCTACTAGTATCTATTTTGTATTTTGTACTATTATATATTTATTTGTTGGTTTGCTTTCTCTTTCTCTGTAGTCTAATTACACAATACAAAAGCTGAAACAATACAATACTTTTCTATTTGACACCTGGCACTTCTCTGCTACTGAGATAAATAAAAAGTATTTGTTCCTCATCTTGTACAAAGAAAGAGTAATATGAGTGAAAGCCCCTAGAAGTTCTTATTAGTTTATTGTTTTAAAAGACAAAATGTTCTGTAACAGTTTAAATTTGGCAGTGACCTAAGACATTCTGTAATATTCTGTAACAAATTATTTAAAAGCTACCTTTAAAAGTTTTAGCCGATACTAAATAAACAAATTATCCATGTCCATTTTTACTTACAACAGCATAAACCTAAATAATTATGTTTGTGTCAGCCTGTTTTAAGTGATTCCTTTGAGGAATTAACCCAAGTGTTGACATTGCATATTACAGGAACAAAAGTCTGCTCATTTATAGAAGGCAAACAATAAGGCCCATTGGGCCTCATTTATGAAAGGGCACTAAATGTAGCTGTAACGTACACATTAAGTGTGACCCTAAGGTGTACCATAAATCTAAATGTACTATTCTATTTACTGTATTAATTTACATGCACACTATTTGGCTAATTTACATGCCATAGCTTGTACACTACATGTTTTGTGATCGATAATTCAATGTGCACACGGTAATGTCCAAGTCTTAACTGTGACCACAGTGATATAAAAAGGCCCAGCAGGCAGGCTTATCTATTAGTCAGTAACTTATTGTGAAGGTGGAGCTGGCTTACATTGACCGAAAAAGAGCGATCAACAGACACAGCACTCAACATGGGACAGATAGAGGCATGCAAACTAAAACTGCATGCAGAGGAGTTAGAAATTCTAGTGGAGGAGGTTATTTTAAATTATAATGCATTGTTTGGTCCAATGTTTTATCTAACCACTTTATTATTTGTACCAATGTAATGAACTATACAATAAAATCTAAAAATGTAACACTAATTCACGTTTCATATAACCTGTTATTTACAGGTAATTTTCACTGCTCTATATGAAAACCTTAATGCAAGTAATGCCGCCCTGATGCCAGACAGATTTCAGACCAGAAATAATGTGCCTATCAGTGGTTATTGCTCACTTTAAGTTGCACGCTGCGATTATCACTCTTTAGTAAATATGATGTGAGTAAAGGCCATCTCATTATTCAGAGCGTGGTGTCTCATTTAAATACATTATCATGCATTACCATGCAAATCACATCTTCATTCCGATTACCGTAGTGTGGCACAATAAAATTAAAATGCCGACTACTTCGCGTGATAATGATTAAAATTGCAATAGTAAATACAGAAATCATGAATGTGCACACTAATTGCAATTATGGTGCACCATAATTTTAGTACCCTTTCGTAAATGAGGCACATTTTCTATTGTCTTCATCTGTGTTTTAGTAAGAGTATCTTGTGGGACCAACAGGTAGCTTATGAACCATTTTGTTTTTGTATTATTTTGAAATAATTATTCAAACAATTCAAACATGAGAAGTTGCTTGCTGTATTTTTGTTCTTTAATATGGAGAACACAAAGTTAGTTATTTTTCTATCACAAAAGTTAACTAATTTGATAGCCCTTGTGTTTGAACTCTGTAACGCTACTCTAAAAAGGGAGTGTTTATAGAATAAGAAATACATTTCAGGTCACGTGACTTCTGCTGGTGAGATACCAAGGCATGACACCATGTTTTACAAGGAGATGAGGTCAATGAATTTGATCTTGGTTGACTGGTGTGGCTTTTGTTTCTGTTGGGTTTAAAATTTTTTATATATACAGTACTGTATAGCAGTGGCAGTGCTAGGTTCCAAAAGGGCCTGTCTTTTATTTAGCAGTTTGTCTCTGCTAGGCATCAAAATGCGTGGTCAGCAGCGAAGTAATTATGAACAGAGTTGCTGTTGACCACGCAGATATAAAAACCCTGTGCAGAATGTGATCATCTCCAGATTAATTGATTAACAAATTGCTAATCTGGAGATGGTCAGTGGTATAAAAACCAACAGCTTTTGCTGGTCGGGGAGGGTATTCAGAGGAGAGAGTAAGCAGAGAACAAGACGAAAGTAAAAAGGGGAAAAAAAAAAACTGGATTAGACAGGATCAGTGAAGGCAACTGCCCAGCCTGATCTATGTTTTGGGTTACTTATGTGTTGCGAGATTTGTTTTTGTTAAGCCTTTTATTTTGCTCTGTGAGCATTGTTTTTTGTTTGATAATTTATTTTTGAATAAAAACGTGCATCAGCGCTTTCACCCGTAGTACCTGCCTGTGTGTCTCTGTGTCAGCTGGTCTGGGAACGTCACCACTCAGCCTTCCTGCCATATTTGCTTTTTTATTTGTTTTGTTTACTAACCATGAATACAAAATGACCAACATTATTTAACATGTTAGTAAGCTAGTTGTTAAAAAAGTGTGATCAGACACATTGATGCTTCTTACTGAGCCAGATACACCTATAAGATAACAGATGTGCACTGGAGCCGAATGCTATCTCTGAATCTGATAATGCTTCACAGCAGCAACAACAAATGGTGAGATTCTACTGGATTAGGTTATGTTACAAACTACACTGGCCATCATTATATGCCTGTTAAAGTGTGGTTACAGCTGTAGCAGCAGACTTTTTACTGCCAACAAAACATTTCTTCAGACTGCATAATGCATATGGATCAATATTAGATTTTCAGTAATACATTAGGATCGTTCTGGACTAAGGGATTTCTAAGTAAGGAATTTTATTGTGTTCTATGTCGCCAAATTAATACTTGGACATACATAAGGGGTCTATTTTGAAGCAAATAGAAGTTATAAAACTAGCTAGCAAAAAACAATAGTTGCAGAAAGAACCAGTTCTTATTGTTCTGAATAGTTTTATACATTTGCAGCTGGGCTCACTGAGAACTAAGGGAACATTGAGAAGTGCAGGATTATCAGGGTCTTTGAAACCAGTCGTTAAAATAATTAAAAAGAAAAACATTGCCTTTGAACTTACTTCATGTAAGTTCTTACTTCATGTCTTTTGCTGAACAACTATTACATTCTTGTACTTTGCGAAGCACCTAAATGTCACAAGTGACTAATTAGTTGGTGTTGTGGACATTATGTTTTGCTTTGTATTTATTAGATTCATTTCGTTTCATTTGCACATGTTATGTTTCACAATATATTTGTGTTCATGAGCCAAATGAGGCACTTTTGTTGATTATTCTGCTTTTTTTGTGTTATGCACTTAAGTGTGTGTTATTATTTGTACAACAGCACAGGTAAATAGAAGGAAAAATTAGTCCCATTCCCTAATTCCAAATACAGCAAGGTGTTTTCCATTTGCACCAATTAAATGTCAGTCCATTATAAAAAGGGAACCAAACGTAGAGGAAGGGGAGTGTGTGGTTCCAGGGGGATCCGAACGGAGGATACAGGAAGTCAGCTATTTTGACAGATAGACCTGGATGGTAAACAACAAGGATCATTTGGAACTTTAAAGGGAATACAGAAAGATAAAGACATGGCTGCCCTATGAAGGAAGGACCGGTGAGAAACTGTTAGCAAAGCTATGTATTTATCCTTGAATTCTACTGCTGAAGTGTCACTTTTTGGATTAAAATAGGACTGCTAATATTATTACGCAGAGGACTGTGTGGTGTTTGACAAATGCTTAAAAAGTAAAGACACTTGGCAGAAATATTTAGATTACTAGTCTGGTTTATGATATGGGGTTGTATTTCTTCCTTTCAAGGTACCCCCCTCTATAACCGATATCCCTGAAGAGCAAACAGGCACCAGCCAAAGGAAGGATGGCCAGCTCCCTGTACACACCTGAGACGCAAGGTCCTACGCTACCAGTGGCCGGGTTGGAAGACCAAACCAGAGTAGGGAGGGCCAAGATAGGGGTGTACGTGGTGAATGACCAGGAACACAGGGGGAGTGTGAAGATCAAGTGTTGTTTGTTCTTCAATTGCAGGATCCTGCATCGTGGTGCTGGAGAGAGGGATAGAGTGGAGGGGATAGAGTGGGGGGCTGAGCCTGAGCCTGAGCTAAACATAAGCCTTACACTGGGACAAACCAATGGATTGGGAGGACCTTCAAATTTACTTTTACTTGTTGGCGTTTCTACCGGAACAGTGTTTGGCAACTTGGATTAAGTACAGGACCTACAAACTGAGTTTTCTAGGCCTTGTGAGGCCCTCATGAATATACTGGAACTTTTGTTTCACCAAACTGCTGCTTATATTGTTCGGGACTGTGTTGTGATAATATATTGTGTGGAGTGGAATAATTATAATACTAACAGTCCCCTGAAGTCACAAGTAGCCTATTAAAATATTTTATGGAAGATTTTAGTGGTTTTACTTAGTGAACAGTTTTAGATGTTTTTTAGAATAGGTTTTGTATGGAGATAATGTGCAAGGTGGTTGAAAGGGGGGAGTTTGCAAATTGTCTGATAAAATAAGTTGTATTTGATTGTCTAAATTTCCTGTAATAAAGAAATGTTACTTACCTATTTGTGTGGTTCCTGTACATGGGTGGTCAGTTCGGAATCCAAAACCTGTGGGCAAAGGGTTATAAAAGATGCATTAAAAAAACGCACACTTACCTGTAATGTACAGTATATAATAGAGGAAACCCGGACATAAGCAGAACTGATTTTCAAATATGTACTGTAAAACACCAAATGATTTGGGCATTATATATAATTGATTTCCGTTACGAGAGTAGATGTTAAAAACTTCATGCTGATTTGAACTCGGCTCTCGCCAAGATAAGCACCAACTAAGACGTAGCTTTACAGTAAACTAATGTGATCCATCTGCGTCTCCATCCATTTGTGTTTCTTTCCATCTGTTGATGTAGATATCCTTCTGCCTGGTGTTGATGGTTGAAGTGTAATGTTGGCTCCAGGGATCAGCTTATTTTGCCTCCCCAGCATATCAGCACACACAGTGGATGAGTTTGTCTTTGATATGTGCCCCTATGTTAATAAGTATGTAACCATTGGAGGAGTCTGGGGTGTATGCTAGTGGTTATATTTAAATGAATGTCTTGTTTTGCCATGTGTATAAACATCAAATGAAAAGGGGAATGCCCTTGTAATTCTCTGTACTGTGGAGTTTACCCAGCATGTTTTGCTCAACATGCTGTAACACTATGAAGATTTCTTCTTGAAAAACTACTTTGTGAAATGAAGATTTCTTCAAAGAAAAATATATATGTGAAGTTTATTGCCTAAATATATATATATATATATATATATATATATATATATATATATATATATATATATATATATATATATATATATATATATACAATGGTTAACTCGACATCCCATGGGGATGCAATTTAATGATGACTTATCCAAGCTGTCAAGTTAACCATGGCTGTGTAGTAATGGCTTTCTGCATGAGGTATTCATTATATTATTAATTATAGGTTTTGCATTATGTTGCATTATGTGAATAGTATGTTTTTTTATAGTTAAGTTGTTTTTAATCATTATGTTTAAATTGTGTGTGAATGTGTTTACAATGTGTTCACACCCTATTTATACAGCAGGGCATCCCTGCCACATACATATAGCAACATTCAGAACTGGCAGACACATGGAAAATTACATTTAATATAGGAAAATATAAGGTACTGCACAGAGACAATGCAAATGTGCATTATAAATACCATATGGGAGATACTGAAATTGAAGAAGGAATCTTTATGTTTACTCAGAAATGTCTTCATCTAGACAATGTGGAAAAGCTATAAAAAAGGTAAACAAAATGCTCAGATATGTAATGAAAAGTGTTGCATTTAAGTCAAGGGACGTAATGGTAAAACTTTACAATGCATTATTAAGACCTCATCAAGAATATTGTGTTCAGTTCTGGTCACCTCGCTACAAAAAGGATATTGCTTCTCTAGAAAGAGTGCAAAGAAGAGCGACCAGAATTATCCTGGGTTTAAAAGGCATGCCATATGCAGACAACCTAAAATAATTGAATCTATTCAGTCTTGAACAAAAAAGACTATGTGGCAATCTGATTCAAGCATTCAAAATTCTAAAATGTATTGACAATGTCGATCCTAGGAACTTTTTTGACCTGAAAAAAGAAACAAGGACCAGGGGTCACAAATGGAGATTAGATAAAGGGACATTCAGAACAGAAAATAGGTGGCACTATTTTACACACAGAAAAGTGGGAGTCTGGAGCCAACTCTCCACTAATGTTGTTGAAGCTGACACCCTGGGATCCTTCAAGAAGCTGCTTGATGAGATTCTGGGATCAATAAGCTACTAACAACCAAACAAGCAAGGTGGGCCGATTGGCCTCTTTTTGTTTATAAACTTTCTTATGTTCTTAAATACATACTTGACTAGTTAAAAATACTTGAACTTCTATATTTTATGAATGCAGTTAATCACACAAGTGGAATATTAATCCTGCTCAATGATAATGTTTGAAAGATAAAGTGCTGTATCTTAAAGCACACTATCAAACTTCAAGAAAAATATAGTTGTCAAAATGAAACACAAGCTTGAAAATGTATCAAGTCTTAACAGTCCTTTTTTTAGCTGAACATAACAAGGTTGTTAATAATGTAAGAAGGAGGGTTATTGCATTTCAACATTTTGGAGCTGGTTTGAAATAACAAATACATCATCTCCTTGTTTGTTGAATTTACACTACTCAGTCAGTCACTGTTCTCTAATATGCACTAAAGCTGATGGGTGTTTGGGAAATTGATATAATGCCAAAGGCAGTGATGATTTCGCATTTTTGTATTAGACTGTATTATAAAAGGTCCCCAATGTTACATGTCAATTGCTAGTTGTAATTCTCAGTCATTTATTAATATATATATATATATATATATATATATATAATATATATATCTATAGATATATATTATAATATATATATACATATAGGAGATTTGTATCATATAGCTAAACTTTGTTAAAATGTGCACGCACGAGACAACCTTGTGTCACAATTCAGCTGCTTAATCCCAAAGCAGGCATTGAACACACATTATCAATCCAACTTATCTGGCTCCTTGATAGATGAAAAAGTGTACAGTTTGTGTTTTTTTTAGTAATTCTATTTTTTTTTTCTCTATCGAGATACAAGAATGTGAAAAGACAGATTCAAAGCTTTTTATTCTGTTTAAATAAATATATTTACTGAAAACTAACTGAATAAATTAAATCAGTTTTGTTTCTGAGACCTTAAAACCAACGACACTGGAGCCTTTCTATAAGAATACTACTAATAATGAGCTTGTTATCTGAATGTTGGGTAGTGAGTGGTATCCCACAAACATTGTTTAACTTACTTCAAAATAAATTAAATGTTTGTTTTGTAAAACAAACAAAAAAAGAAAATGACCATACACAGCATTTACATCGATAAAGACTATATAGATAAAGAATATTACAATGCTGTCTACAAAGTATTTGTTTAGCTTTATAGCCTATGGAACTATTTTTTTTTTTTTTTTCAGTTCTAGCTATTTACTGCTTCGGATACAAATTACATGAAATAGTAACAATGTTTCAAGAGCTCGATAGTGTTAAAAGACGACTGATGTAGCAACATTCGCTACCACACATAAACTCGGCTTCTCTGCACTCATCCTTGCCCATAATATTTGTTAAAAGCTTCAATGTACTCCTGTAGAAGCTGGCAGCCCAGCTAAAGAAACATTAGGATTATTGTCTATCAACATAATTCTGGTGTTTTCCTACTTTGTGGATTTATTTGACTTGTCTGTGTCACTGTGTTTTGGAAGAACAATGAGATTCAAGGCATATATATTTCTTCTGGCTCTTGCTGTTAAAAGTGGATGGGCAGCTTGCCCTGTTTATAAAGTGTGTGGGCAGTGGCCCAGTTAGCCCCCCGCCCCCCCCACCTCCGACGCCTATGCTTAGAACCAATATCAATGATGTAACAGCGTTGTACCTTTAAAGATTCTCCTTCCTAGAAGAACTGTGAGCAATATATATTTTTTTGCTTTTTAGTCACCAACAACTCTGTATAGGAGTATGTGTAGATTATATATATATATATATATATATATATATATATATATATATATATATATATATATATATATATATATATATATATATATATATATATATAAACAGATGGGTATTTATATTCACCCACTGCATTCCTTGGTTCAATAGTATCCAGTTTTCACATTCTTTTTCCTCCTCATCCTCCATCTGCAGCAGTCTCTGGCATGTTGCCCTTTCCTTTATGAAAGCTATTGTTGGACTGTCTCATTTGTGCTGCCATTGCACACATAGCTACAGGTTTGGGCAGAAGTCACTGAACAAAGAAAAGCCTTACATGCCTCTATTTACACAAATCACTAAATATCTTTATAACTCAACACAAAATGCACCTTTGAGTCTCAAATTCTAAAGGCAATTAATATTAGTTGAAATTTGTTTGGCTCATTTTAAAAAAAAAAATCTGCATTATTAAAAGTGGCCACTAGAGAGCTGCAAGAATCCACCTAAACCAAATGTCTGTTTAACTCAAATTTGCCCTGTTTATAATGAGCCCTTAATATAGTATACAGTATAACACAACATTGACATTACTTGATTGGTCATACATTTTAATTGTAAATCAAGGATCAAAATATTTCATCAAGTAGTAGTATTTTTTCCCTAGAACACCACCTACACAATAATAATAATAATGATTTAAAAAAAATCATTTCTCTGAATATTCTGTAAGAGTACAATTTTGTGTCTCATCTATTATCTGTTTTTAAAAAAAAATCTAAATAATGGTTTATAAATCTAAATAATGCATTGTTTTTTCCAATGAATTAATTGACATCAATGGTGTATCATGTGTGAAACTAAGAAATGCACAAGTGGCACGGTTGGTAATAGCATTATACTTTCACCCAGAGAGAAGAGAGACTGAATTTGATTGAATTATAAATAATTATGGTGACTTTGGCTCTCAGTGGAGAGCAGTTCACATCACAAAAGCATGGTACAATCAGCACTTTTCCATGCTGCCTTGAAAAAGAGAGGCCACAGTCTGGAACTGCTCGATCTCCTCCCTTGGCAAACTTGAGGTCTGCTCATTGGGGAGATGTCCACCTGACCCCTGTTTGTGCTACATATACCTTACTGGCATTTAGGTTAACTAAATAAATGATGACACCAAATATAGCCACCTCATAGAATACAATGAAAGCAAAATTGCTGTCACTTTCTATGACTGTCGTTTGATTTTTAACAGTTAAAAAAATTATGAGCCATCATATACCAGCAGGTGAAGCTGCACATACCTTAGAGAGACATGTCTCAGTATCAACTGCTATAAAATGGATGTTTCTCAGAGTGTGTAATTGTACCCTGAACACTGGAAGCATTGTCGAGAATAAGACTTCAGGGCATCCATATTGCACCACAGAGGGATTAGACCTTTTTTTATCTCATTGACTTACCCTACTGTCAAGTTGCAGTTCTGAGCACACGTTAGACCTCTTGCTGGTGCTGTTGACCCTGACTGTGACTTACGGATAACAAGGCACTCTTAAAGGAGGATCAGGGGACTGGCTAGGCCTGAATCCTATTAAACATGCAAGAAAAGTTCTGAGCTTAAGAAGAACAAAGGGATGGCAGTGCATTCTGAAACAAAACCTCTGCCACAATACTGAAGAGTATTGTAGAGTATTGGAAGACATTCTTGCATACTTCTAGTTTGGAAAACATCAACTCATCTGCCAACTCACTGTGGATGTTGATTATTGACCTAGTTTTAATTGTGTTTGTAATCTTACTGTTGGGTCTATGCTTTTTGACAAACTGCAACTTATATTATTATACTACATCAAGGGTACAATTGAAGATGTATATTGGTATGTCTAAAGCTATATAAATATATATTAGTTAAACAAAAACTACTGGTAATGTACATGTCTATAAATGTTCTTACAGCTGAGTTATAAGGTCTAAGTAGCTACATGAATGACAAGCCATCTCCTCGGATGGCTCTCTTGTCTCAAAAACAGGAACAGACAGAAGAGATATGATATGTTTCATATGTTAAAAAACTGACAAAGGCGACAAAGAAAAGGTGCATTTTACAGCTTGAGAATATATTACTTTAATGTAACTTCAGCACTGATCAAAAGCTTTTTACAAAAATAAATATTTATAATCTTGAAAACAATTTATTAATTAGAAAAAAGCCAAACTTTGCTGTAAAAAATAATATGACAAGTTGGTAACTGATGTAGTTTCACATAACTCAAAATTAATTTTCACTTACAAAGCTGTAATTCCTGTAGCCAAAACTATACTATTTGAAGATTCTGCTAAGTAATCTGCACAATAACAGCTTGCCAAATGTTATCGCTTTTCTGAAGTGATATCTCAGAACTGACTTGCAAGAATACGCTCATTTTATTAATATTGCAGCTAAATGTAATTACCCAATTGAATATTCCCTTAGGAAATGCCTTAAATTTTCACCATTGCTAATCTACAGTATTTTAACAGCTCATATGGTACATGAACTATGTAAATCACAATAATTTGAAAACAAAATCAAGGGGCATAAACTATGTTTTTATCTGCTCCTTAAAGCAATAAACATTTGTTGGGCAATCCTACCTATACTACTAGTGAGGGAGTTATAAATTGACTGCTTTCTCTCTCTCCAGGCTCAATGTAACATAACATTTACAATTCTGTATTTGAAACAATGAAATGTGGAGACAAATAAAGACATCAAATAACTGAACACCATGGTTGGCAATTCAACCACCAATTTTACGCCATTTCTGTGGAAACAAGTTGCTGCCCAACCAATGTTAATAAGCAGCATGTGACTGTCCTACATTCAGAAAGTGGTACAAAATGTTTAGTAAACAAAAAAAAAAAAAAAAAAACGTTAAAATGTAATGGTATTTCTTTGATCTGCTGCTGGCAGAAGGCTGCAGGGTAAAGATTACTCTTTGGTGTGCTTTGTAAATTTAGAGAGAAGAAATGTTTGGGAGCCCCTTTGAGGCTGCTTCAACCTTTTTAAGTCACCAGGATGTGTTGGCTGAAACATCTAAAGAAAAAAAAATATATTTTGTTAAGATAACTTGCATATTTCATACCTATACCAAGTTGCCCTTCATCTATTTAATGGAGTCTGAACTTTTTACAAGTGTTATAAATAATTAGTGAGTGAGAGATATATCTACAAAATAAATGGGTATCACCCTATATATGTGCAAGTCATTTTTTCATTTTCATTTCAAAATACATAGTTAAGCAATCAATATATCTGCTTAACAAAGTACAGTTGTTTGCCAACATGAAGAAGATGGGTCTGAAATTAATTCTGTTGTTAATTAGAGACAAGCTGTCCATTTGCTTTGTGTGTTGCCTAGACAGACTGTCACCATGCTCTAATCCATCTTGGCAAGCTGAAGCGTACAACAAATCCATTGATTATTATTCGTCCTGATACAAACATTGAGCAACATTCAGTGCTGATAAACCAGTTCTTACAGCCTCTGGATACAGCCTGACAATCCAAACAGACACAGGTAATATCTCATACAATCGAAACACTATTATCAAAGAATGCTACATAATGTTCATTTGTCAACTTAGAGACATATTTAAGGCATCAGGAGGTTTTTTTATGTCAATGCAAGTACTTTTTTTTTTTTTTTTTTTTTTAGTATTTTTCTACTTCAGAAATATCTAATTTGAATTTATAATTCAATAGCCATAATTGCTTTAACAATAAACCACAGCAGTCAGTTCTAAGGATAGCTTTCTATTGTATAGTCCAGTTCACTGCTGCTGTTAATGTTCTATGGGGGTTGGGGGCTGTAGTTCTAACAGACCAAAGTGAACTGTGTATTGTAGAGCATAGATACATAATCATTGAGAATCAAATTTGATCTAAACTGCCTGGTCACCTTATTGAGACCTGTCTGACAGATTGGATTTTGCTTCGCCCTGGTGTGGGAGATGTTCTACTGGTATAATTTAGGTCCCTTGATTACTGGGAAGGCTATATGAAAGCTATAGTTTTCTTAAGAATTGTTGCGGATCAAGTCATAATGAAATCATGAATCAATTTTCTGCCTACCTCTCTGTGCCAGTTGTGCAGTATTAATAACTGAACAGATTAACATCCCTCAAGACAATTTCCAGCACCTTGTGGAATGTGTGCCACTTGATCATGATAACTGGTTAGATACCGGTCCTAATAAAGTGTGAATGGAATGGAATATTATTTTGTTCTAATTTCTGAGATAGTACTGAATACATTTCCCTGGCTAAGGTATTTAGCTTGGGTATTATGTACTTTAAGTTCTCTTGTTAGAAAGCCAGCGTTTTGGTGGTAGCACCTGGAACAGCCCCAACAACCAATAATACCAACTGATTATGATATGAAGTCTAACTGGGTCATTTATTCATTTGTTGTTTTGTTTTTTGTTTTTTACACCATCCTGGGTATTCAGTAGGAGTATTTAGTCTCATGAAAATCAGGTAAGTGGATTAAAATTTTATGAAGCAGTTGCATTTTTGTATTGAGTAGTTTGTTGCTAGTTTTATACAGTTATTGTTATTTTATTATTATTTTATTATACACAAAGTTGAGCATATAAATAAGATGAGAGTCTGGACTCATGCACTGAAGCAACTGTTATTTACAACTCTTAACCAACCAGGACTTGTCCTTATGGTCTTATAATGTGTTTCAAGATCAGAGACAATATAGGGTTGAATTGATAGCAGCAACTGCATAAATGCAAATAAAACACAAATAAAGATAAGAATATTTGTCATAGGCAATATTCAAATATATCAAATGTTCATATGACATAACTATCTGGCCTGGTCTGCCAACAGTTGGCAAAGAGTGGGTGCCTAAGTGCCAAACCAATTGCAAATGCATTCAGTGGTAATTGATCCAAATGGTGTAGTGGTTTTGTGTTTGTCATATCGTAGAGCCATGCCAAAAGACTAGCATTCAACTGCATCTGTGTCATTGATAAGGGAAATAATGGGTAGTCAGCATTGGTAGAACAATGTTTAAATTGTAATTTGGTAAACAATTGGCATTGACAAAACTGTAGTTCTGAGAAACTGTGAAAAGTGTTTTCCAGCAAATAGGGTATAACATAAATCAAGACTAGACTACTGTTAATGAACTGCACTACCTAATGTTATGGTAGTGAAAGATTAGTGTTTATCAGGGTCTATGAAACCAATTGCATGTCTAAAAGAATTACATGAGTTATGGTTACCAGACCATAAATACACATACAAAGCATTACTTTATACATACATATACAGATCTGGACAAATGATTGGAGTCACCCTATATAAATAACTCATTTTGCTTTATAAATTCAAATGAAACCTGCTGAATGATATTGTATTAACATATTGAATTGCATACCACTTTGTTGTTTTCCATATACTTAACGAAAAACTGAGAAAAATGGAATACTACTATTAAGGATTCCGGTAGACTTTTGCAATACAGTACCATTTTGTAGTTTCTTTGAGTACACAATGTTAAATAAAATATACAAATTATGTTCATATCTTTTTTTTGGAATTATGTCTCAATCTTAAAATTCTAGATGATGCAAAGCATTTGGAATAATATAGTACTTAAAGAATACTCAATGGCACCACACCACACACAGTGGTACAAGTGCAAATATCACTTTGCATTAAATGTCTCACAATTCCTATAGAACCATAACTTTGGAAACAGTAAAACTATCTCTTACTCACATTAAAACATTGATTCTTCAATTCTTCAGTTTTTCATATCTCCAACAAGCACACTTTTTGTTTATGTGCACTAATTGTGTATATGACCTTATATAAAAAAAGCACAGCCAGTGAGTTTCTGGTTGATCTTGCAAAAATAATTAGTATTAATGATTTTCTACCTGCTGTCATTATACTATAGTGTACTATAATTAAACCATATGCAGCTCCACATAATTTGTGATTCAAATTCAGTGTACACTCTGCATGGCCAATATATGTCACAATTATCACAACAGATATAATAATAATAATAATAATAATAATAATAATAAAATAATAATAATAATAATAATAATAATAATAATAATAATAATAATAATAACTGTGCATCTGGACAGGTTTTAACAGCATATTTAACTTCTGGGTTTATCTATTAATACATGTGTTCATCCTTATTGTCCAGTGATTTCTCAGTCACTGTAACCCACCAAATGCAAATTGCATCAAACTTATATTGTTGACGAGGGAGTTTCAATAACATTTACTTTGATGCATGTTTACCAATTTTCTTATTGTCGACGTTTCTTTTCGATACCAAGTATTATGTTTGTAGAATCAAAGCAGATGCTGTTAACCTGCGTGCTTCTACGCATTGTAGCAGTTCAGGATGATGCTCTTGTTTTCCCGCGTCGGGGAGTACTAGTGGGTAGTATTCAGTACCATGGACAGCAGCTCAGAAGTGCTCCGAATTCTGTCAATCTCATTGCCCGACATGCACATCAACCATTTATATTCTGTTAGTCTTCTTGGTGTCTCTATGTAACCAATCCGCTCTAAAAGGGGCTGGGCATAATTTCTCTCTCAGTTGTTAAAGTGGCTGGATTTAACAGGAGAGAGTTGAGTGGACGCCACAAATGAGTCGGAAGCTCTGAGTCGATGTTCAATACGTACTCACTTGGGAGATTTCGTTACAGCATTTTACACAGTGGTTGTGAAGAGAATCGCAAAGAGACTGTGCATTTCACGAGGCTGAATTTACTTTTTGTGTTTCACCTGTCAATTTAATGAAGGAGAGTGGTATTATGGAACAGGAGAAATATCTACCAGAGCTGATGGCCGAAAAAGATAGCTTGGATCATTCGTTTGTTCATGCAATGCGCCTCTTGGCTGAAGGTAAGTTTGTTACAGTGTTAGAATGTGGGTGACAAGACAGCTGCCTTATTTGTTACGATGTTCAAAATAAAGCCACTGTGCAAGGTTTCCTTCATAAGCAATAAATGTTGTATTTTCTATGAGAGACTATCTATGTGCAATTACAGAACATGTGTCGTATTCTGTGATCATATGTGGATATATACTCTATTAAGTTCTGTGTGACGGATTTTGCTCATGTGATAGAAACAAAAAACAGAATCGCACTGTCATAACTAGTAGCTTTATAAGATTTAAAGCAGTTTATTTTCCTCTGCTCGTCTTTTGTTTAATACAGTATATATGGTTTCACGCAGTTTGTGAATGCAAGGTGTTACTGATGTTGGCATTGTCGTCTAATTAGCAATCCAGAGCAGCTTTTACAACCTTGAGGTGCCCATGTTGACACTGTACAACAGCTGAATTATGTCTAATGTGTCAATATAGCCTTTGTTAATGCCTCAAATCATACTTGACCACAAAATACTGGATGTAAAAGCCAGTATGCTGGATGTATCAAACGTACTATAAAATGTGTTGAATATAATAAGTAACGTTTTTGGGAACAGCATTATATTGTATTATTTGGGAAATGTTATTATACATTGGCTAATTTGACAGTGATTTATCATAGGTGGTTATACTGTAGAATATTTTATATGTAAAATTGTCAAGAGTTAAATTTCCATGTGAAGTTCCTTCAAGATATGATATGCAATTAACATGTGCCCAAGAGTAGACATGGGCATTTTCATACCTTAGTATCTTAAGGAATTCTACTATGAAAATGCATATAGTCTTTTTTTCATTGTCTCTGGCTTTATATTGAATTATAATTCATTCATTCATTCATTAATAATATACACATACTTGTAAAATAACTAGTACATAGATGGTGATTGTTACATGGCACAAGTGAATATAGAATATCATAATGTTTTCAGGCTGGTTACAACATGACAAGGTTGATAAGATAATTATTGTCAGTGCTGTATGAGCCAGCAAACCTGCCAAATCTTTCAGATAATACCTGTAAAGTAATACTCCCACCTAAAGGTAAATTCAACCATTACATACTGAGCAATGATATTTCTCTCTTATTTTATACAATCTTCTATTTATACAACATCTTCTGAACTAACCAGCATTAGCAAATGTAGGTGTGTAGCAGGTGTGCTACCAAATTGTTCTGTCCTTTGGTATTCCCCTGTCTTCTAACATCTAGAGATCCACATGTACACATCTGTCTGTGCATTTCCTTAGATGCTGCCCTCTCTTTTGTTTTGCCTTAGGCATCTCTTTTATTGATTTACCTTGGCTTTCCTTTTGCCGCCATCTGCCATTTGTCCCACATGTTACTGTTGTTTCCTTCATTAGTGGTGCCCTAAGCCTTCTTTGTAGATGCTTATCATGTACCCCCCCCCCCACCCATGTTCAACCCCCCTGCCCTCTGATGGTGCTTTATGGACATAAAAGGTAATGACAATGTCGACCAGGGGTCACAAATGGAGATTAGACAAAGGGGCATTCAGAACAGAAAATAGGAGGCACTTTTTTACACAGAGAATTGTGAGGGTCTGGAACCAACTCCCAAGTAATGTTGTTGATGCCAACTCCCTGGGATCCTTCAAGAGATTCTGGGATCAATAAGCTACTAACAACCAAATGAGCAAGATAGGCTGAATGGCCTCCTCTTGTTTGTAAACTTTCTTATTTTCTTATGTTCTTATGACATTGACACTGGTTCCAGAAAGGCTGACTAGATTTAGTACAAGGACTTCAACATTTAACTGAGCATTTATTTTGCATAAATATTGATAAGAAATCTGAAAATGCAATTGTTACATGTTGTAAATGACCTTACATCACATTTTGTTTATAATATCAAGGACAAAATATGTTTTGATTCTTGAGTGATGTTATTATTATTAGGCTTCCAGGCCATAGGCTAGGAAGCCTATTGTTATTGCTGGGATTATTCTTATAATTCTTTCCACCAGAAGTTGCTTAAAAACTGACAAAATTCTATAGCATGGTAGATGGTAGATTACAAAAACTTTGTCTCTGAAACACTAGTCCAATTGAACCAAAAATTGGCACACATGATCCTAGTGTGGTTGTCTTTAAAGATTGTTCAAGGGAAGTTACTACAATAAAAAAAAAAAAAAAACATGGTGGCCATGTTGGATGACATCATCAACTTACAAAACTGGCTAATAACTCCTTGTAGAGTGCAGATCAGGCCATGGTTACTATGGAACACATATAGTAACACATGTATGCTCTATTAAAAAATGTCATTTCCTATGACCTTTGATGTCTCCTAAAGGTCAAATGTAAAAGTGACTTATAACTCCTGAGAGAGTGCAGATAGGGTTATGGTTACTATGGAACACATATAGTAATCCATGTATGCATATTGCACTATTTGCTAAAGTGTTTGTTACTGGTACTGTATTCTGCATTATTTGCTATAGTGTTTGGTACTGTTACTGGTACTGGAAGCCATAAAGTTTCCGTCAACTCTAATTATTATTATTATTATTATTATTATTATTATTATTATTATTATTATTATTATTATTATTATTATTACTGCTGCAGTGCCTCAATATACAAAAACATGTCTCCTAATTATTTACTCTCATTCAGGCCTTGAGGCATTTCTTGTTGATAACTGTTGTTGAAGCACTTCTACATTAGATGAACATGAATTATTAACTGTTTACAATCATGTTCCCCCTCTTCGTTTGCCTCTCTTCATTTGCTAGAACATTATACAATGTATTCATTGTATTTCAGATTTATATGTGTTCTTCAAGGACATTGTTTTATTTGTATACAGTTTGTATTACAGTAAGAAAGCAAACAGCTTCTTATCATATCCCAGATGCAGTACAATCACGTTTAATGAGATTTGGTGCATGTTACAAACGAAAAAGAGGAATAAAACAATTACAACAGGAAATATTGCAATAACTTCCCGTTTTCTGTGTTAAATTGCCTCAGACTTCTTCTGTGTCAACCCTTTGACAGGGGCAAGGGATGCAAATGCACCCCATCATGTTGAAAAAAAAACATATCAGAACTCTTGAAGATATGTTAACATGGAATTAAACATCAATCGATTACCTTCATTTTGATACCAAGAACTTCCTTATCTGACTTAAGTTATCCTTTCAAATAGAAACTTATTCACATACCACAATCACAGCTCCTGCTTACTGGCAGAATACAATGTTAAGACTTGCAGGAGAGCTAGAGAAGTCTATTGCTTCTAAAATTATTGATTTATTCCTAGATATGTTTTTTTTTTTATCATTCAATGGTCATTTTCATGTGCATCTATGGGTATATACATTAGTTTTGCACTGCAATTGATAACTAAATATTTACAGTATCTTGCTTATTACTTAATACAGTAGAGTTTTGAAATAAATATGTTTTTCATATTCTGTGGGGGCCACCATGTGCAGCTCCTGTTTATTTGCAGAATAGAGTTGCAGGGGAGCTGGGATGGATGTAGAAAATATGTACTGCTTAATGATTTATACCTCTAGATTTGTTTTTAGCCCTATGTAGTCAATTTCCTATCTTAGAATGACTATGTGTGTATAATAATATATTTCCAGCACTGTCTTTAATTTCTGCCCTGCTTATGAATTCCCTGTGACAGAGATCGAATGATTCTTGATGTTATATCTCCCTCTCAACCTGTGAGGGCACTGCGTTAAGGGAACAGAGTACCCTGGACTAAATGGCATGACAATTTATTCCCAGGTTTAGGTGGAAGTCAGCCATCTAGAAAAGGGGCGGAGCTACGGTACCCGAACTCAATGACCCAGACAGGAAATGGCGTGGCATCCGCGGATTGGAGGAGTGGATGCGCTCGTTAACCAAGGGGTCATGAGGGAGTGTATAAATAGGGGTCATAGTGAAAGTAATGTGTTCTTTTGTAAATGGTTAGAAACAACCTAGAAGGAGACCCTGTGTTACTAGAAATGTGAGTGTTTTGCTTGTTTTGTTTGTCTAGTAAAAACTGTGTTTATTATTTAGACTACTAACATGATCCAGATCCAGCATCAAACCTAGACACCATCACTTCCCTTTGTTTCACGGAAAACTGTCTTTGCACCATGAGCACTAATTCACTCACTGTAGTACCTGTGTATGTGTTTTGTGTTACGTGTCGGTGTAAAAGAACGGCACTTCTGATTGTGGACTTTTATTACAAATAAAGTGATACACGCCGCTGTATCACTGTACAACAGCATTATTTAAAGGTGTTTGCCATGAGGCTAATTAACCATCAGTTATTCAATAAACACCCTTGCACCTGGATATCGCGGCCTGTCTGTTTCTTCTGCACTGCTGTATTGCCTTCACCTGCACTCACTTTGCCACACTCCCACAGTACATTATTGAAAAATATATCATTTTATTTCACAAGCTACAAAAAATACATCTTTTGCATACTGGTCTACTGCTATTGCACAGCCCCTGATGACATGTAAAATAAATACCTTTGGACTTTGATATTGGCACTATATGGATTGGAATTCATCTTTTTTTTTTGTTTGTTTGTTTTGTACAGTATACAAATTCTCTCTTTTTTTTCGACAGACTGAAGCTGCTTTTTTATGCACAATGCAACTTCATTTTTTTTGTGCTAGATTTTGTACATTTTAAATACAGTATAATATTTATTTCTGTAGTTTGTGTCAGTGTTTGTGGCATTTTAAAGGCATTTACTATTGATAGCAGTTTTTATTAAAAGCAATATTTAAATATGCTTAGCACTTTAATAATAACATTTAATAAATACAGAATGATTTAAATAATAATATAAACCAGATTTATGTTGTTTTTATGCTTTAAATAATAAGTTAACCATATATATGTATGCAGGGTATATTTGAATCCATTTCTGCCCATGCAAGCTTAGTTATTGCCACTATACTAAATGTTAAAAAGCTGCCACTTTTGCTGTGATTATGGTAGTGGTAACTACTGTTTTAAAAATCTTCGTCCCTGTTCAGCTGTTGAATGTCTTTTCTTTTTTACATTAAGTAACCCCTCACCCCTATAGAATGTCTTTGAAGTAGTAAAAGGCAGTTCCTTCTAGTGAGCAGCTTCTGTGGATAAGATTTCTTTCTATATAGATGGCACTTGTTCTTATTGCTATACAGACTGTTTTAGCCTGTGTTACATGTCTGTGACTGTCAACTTGACCTGAAGGGCAGCACATTAATAATTAGTAATTTGCCAAAATCATACAAAAGGTAAAGAGACAGTTTTGAATTAACCATATCATATACAGCTATGCATGGTTCTATGCAATTAGCAACATTCTGCACCCTACTGTACATCAGCTAGGTAAGTCAGTGCATATGTACTGCAAGAGACTTTATGTCAACCCTCTATAATTAAGTGCGAACTCTAGCATATAACCATTCTGTACAACCAAAGTTCCTTGTATTTCCTCTGATTAGCTTTTGATTCATAACTAGTTTCTGTTTTGTTTATCATGAATCAGTACACATTGATGTTAAATTGAAGAAAGACACTGAGCCAGTCCGCTGGGCTACATGGATCATTGGTTGTCTGCCAGATCTGATTTACTGGTAGGGCTTTCTTATTAATTTCTAATGACCTCTTTCATTGTATTCAACCACCAAATCATGTGTTTCACACTTGGGAGCAACAGCATCTATAAAGAAAAATATTGCTGATATTGCATAACCCTCTAAACTAAAAAAAAAAAAAAAAAAAAAAAATAGCTACACATAAAAATATTACGGAATATAATGTGAACCAGTGTCATGAAAGAATATCTAGTTTATTTCTTCTGTGCTTTAAAATGTAAGAACAACAGTTTGGCTAATACCAGTTTGAAAAAAAAGTTTCATTTTTACTGCAATACTACAGCCCTGAAATTGAACAACTAATACATATTCACACTTTATAATGTGACACTGTGTCTAGTTTACAATCCAGTTAGGGCTAATAATTGAATTTGGTATAAAAAAAGTAAAAAAACAAAACAAAACAAAACAAAAAAAAAACACTCTGAAACAATTTGGGTTTGAACGTTCTACGTAATTAGCATATACTTTTTTTTTTTAGTATTATAAAAGCTACAAGAATGTGCAATACATTTGTATATTTATTCTAAATGGTTTCATCCAAGTCAAGTCATTGACAAAATAGTTATGTACACAGTTTAATCAGTGAATACAGTTATTGTATTTTCCTCTGAACCATTGTCCATAACAATTACAAAAGCGACACTATTACATATTTCAAACTTGTGGTTTACTAAATAATTTGTGTTTATTTATTGCCTCTAGATTGATTTTTACTTAAAAACACCTAAAAAGTCATTAGTCAGACGTTTGCAAAAAATAAATCTAGTCTTTTTACCTTGGCTGTGGTTATAATTCATGAGCTACATTTTTGGTCTTGCCATGATTGGTGGCAGGCTTTGCTGTCCACTGTATATATTGAGAGATGGGCTAAGTTTCAGTACTACTCAGTGACAGGATCTCAGTTCAGATCTGTGTTATGTTCTGGTTCTTAGGCATATATCATTTGGTGGATGGATGCATATTAATGAAGCCAAGAAACAGAAGAAACCAGATTTCTACACCTTTGTAAAAGCAATTATAATACAACCATATTAAGGTTTAAACACCAACTCTTGGGTTAACCCGTCTAGTACACAAATTTGATGTTACAATGCATGGTGTAGCAGTTTTGGTAATCAATGCTGATGTTATAGTCAATCACTTCAGTGATGCTTAGCTGTTTGATTGATGTGGTTCTTTATCACTACAAGCCTGATTCAGTTAAGTATGCTAAAGGAGAATGATGCAGTTCTTCCCACTGTAGACAAATTTACCAAGCATAGAATTACCTGTACCAAAGCCACGGGATGCTTCTTTATTGACCTTCTACTGGAGAACCAATCTTTATTGAACTTTTACTGTCTGATCTATTGAAATTTTTGGTTACAAGGTTTTCACACATGCTGATGCTTTCCATGGCATGGAGTAGTTTGGATCATCAAAAGGTTACTTCCCTGCATCTCAGCATAACACAACTGAGAGGAAGCTGACACCAGAATGATCCTGCCTGCGCTTAATGCTGCAAAATCTGTTATTAAGTAGATTTTTGTCTTCTGCAGGGACACAAATGTTCAGGTGTTACTTGTCTCCTTTGATGTGTGGTATTATCAGCAACATAGGTACTGTATTAGTGTGTGTATAGGGAATAGAACAAAATAATTAAAAAAGCATGCTCCATTTTTGATGTGATCTGAAATGTCACCAGTTAAACAGTTGTCGAAAGCTGAGTAATTGTGGAAGATGCAGCAAAACTGTTTTAAAATGTAGAGCTTCTTACTTGTGCCTCAAGAACCAAGAAGAATATTTCAGTACTAGACCTAACATGCTCTACACAAAGAAACATCTTAAGCATACTTCTGCAATGAGTATGTGACAGTGTGCAAAGCTGCTACCCCAACACTGATTTAAATTTGAACTCCTATGGAGGAGTATCAGGTTTGACAAACAGAAAACGGAACAACTGCATATGCAGCACAGCTGAATAAAATGATAAAACAGATCAATTATCATTTGACAAAATCGGATGCACACTGGTTTTCTTCTAATCCTTCTGTTAAGACATTGTATTTGAAAAAAATGTAAGGTGCTGTGGCATTTTTACATGCTGTTCCCGCGCTGAAGCAGGCAGACAGGCAGGTGAGAGCCGGAATGGAGGCACGAAGACACAGAAGTGCAGTGAAACACACCAGCACCGCACTCAGTATTTATTAACACATAAAACAAACAAAAAAAAAACAATAATGTCATGTGATGCTACCAGCAATGGCAGCGCACAGAGGATGGTACAAAACTGTAGAAACACCAAAAATAAGACAATACAACAAACTATAAATCAAAGGTGTCGTGAAAACGGCAGGCCTTACAGCAACCCTAGTCCTAGTGATCGCTATGATTTTATACTGAAGCTCTGCTGAGACACGCCCACTTGCCTGCTGGAACAATCGATTGTTTTCAGCTGCTGCTCCCCACAGACAGGTAGTCGACAATCAATTAAAATCAATCTATTAAACAATTAACCCAAAAATATACAATACACTATATATTTCCCATGTGCAAGGCTGTCACGAGTACTTTTATGCTTTTTGCCTAGAAAAGCAAATATGCATGGACTCCAAGATTCACAAGCAAGTCGAAGATACAGGGTGATAAGGTACCTATAATATTTTCTGAAGCAAACATTGGCTGGGTTTACATGCACGTAAAAATTGACTCTACAGTCATGACTGTGTGATGTTGTCGCGCGAATACACTGTGAAACAGTAAAAGGATGTCCTTTGGGCAGCGCGACTTTAAGGGCAGGGTCAGTCACTTTCTCATGATAAAAATAACTGTAAAACCCATGTAAACCGGAGCAGGAATCGTGCCTGTGGCTCACGAGATTTTAGCAGTCAAGATCCAGTTCTTCTGATTTAATCTCACTTAATCAGCAGAAAGGCCATACAAAACACACACACACACACACACACACACACACACACACACACACACACAAAATGTACATTTATGGACTACTTTAGCATTATAACCACCATGTTTATAATCATACCTACAATCACCGATGGCAGTCATTATCACGGTACATTTTAAACACATGAATCTTAAATGAAAGACAAACTATCAGATATAACTCCAAAGATTTATTCAAGCATGTCATATCAAACATCTGCACAGCCAAAATGTCGTATTTAAATGAACAATTAAACCTAAAAGTGTTTATTTCTACATATAAAGCACTACTTCAAAAAATGAAAAACTATAATAAAATAAACATTTTTTAAAATAACCTAGTGTGTAAACAGGTTTATGTACATACAAAACTGTAAAAAGAAAAGTAGTTTTGAATCTAAAACTAAAGTAACATGATTTATCTTGTGTGTGTGTCACTCACAACAGAGAATCCAGATTAAGCAGCTTATATACAGTGCCTATAGAAAGTCTACACCCCCTTGAACCTTTTTCACATTTTGTTGTGTTAGTGCCTCAAAGTTTCATGCATTTAAATGAGGATTTTTTTTTTCCACTTATCTACACACCATACTTCACACTGTTAAGGGGAAAACAGTTTGAGAAATAAAAATTATATATTAAAAAAACAAAACTGAAAGATCATAATTGGATAAGTCTCCACCCCCATTTGGTGGAAGCACCTTTGGCAGCAATTACAGCTGTGAATCTGTTCAGATAGGTCTCTAACTTTGCACACCTAGATTTTTCAATATTTAACCATTCTTATTTACAAAACTGTTCAAGCTCTGTCAAGTTCCTTGGGGAGCATTGATGGACAGCAATCTTCAAGTCATGCCACAAATTTTCAATTGGATTTAGGTTGGGACTCTGACTGGGCTACTCAAGGACATTTACTTTTTTGTTCTTTAGCTACTCCAGTGTAGCTTTGGCTGTGTGCTTTGGATTGTTGTCATGCTGGAAGTCCCAGTTTCAGCTTTCTTGAAGAGGACAGCAGGTTTTCCTCAAGGACTTCTCTGTACTTCGCTCCATTCATTTTCCCTTCTATCCTGACAAGTGCCCCAGTCCCTGTCGATGAGAAACATCCCCATAACATGAGGCTACCACCACCACGCTTCACAGAAGCGATGGTATTCTTTGGGTGATGCGCTGTGTTGGGTTTGCTCCAAACATAACGCTTTGCATTTAGGCCAAAAAGTAAAATTTTAGTTTCGTCAGACCACAAAACTTTTTTACACATGGCTACAGAATCTCCTGAGTGTTTTTTTTTTGCATACTTCAAATGGGATTCAAGGTGGGCTTTCTTGAGTAATGGCTTCCTTCTTGCCACCCTACAATACAAGCCAGATTTGTGGATTGCTTTGGATATTGTTGTCACACTTTGACCAGTCTTGGCCATAAAAACCTGTAGCTCTTGCAAAGTTGTCATTGGCCTCTTGGTAGACTCTCTGATCAATCTCCTTCTTGTTGGTCATCCAGTTTGGAGGGACAGCCTGATCTTGGCAGGGTCTTGGTGGTGCCATACACCTTCTGCTTCTTAATAATCGTCTTGACCGTGCTGCAAAGGATATTCAAGGCCTTCGATATTTTTTTTCATACCCATCCACTGATCTGTGTCATTCACCAACTTTGTCCCGGAGTTCTTTTGAAACATATATATATGTGTGTGTGTGTGTGTGTGTGTGTGTGTGTGTGTGTGTGTGTGTGTGTGTACATACAGTCAAACCTGCGACCACCTTTCTTTAACAACCACATGGTCTAAGTGACCAGAGACCACAATTATCTTACACAGCAATGGATTCAAACCTGTATTAAGCACCACAATTAGTAAACAAATTCATTTCTTTTTACACTGATGTCCTGATTGGCTTGCTGATTCTGTTTCACCTTCTTCGTTATTCGAACACAAGAGCAAGCAATGACATTAATCACTTCCCCCAGACTTAAAGGCAAACCGTTAAAATTAAAATAAACACCGAAAAATTCAAGCCATACTTATAAGAGTATGAAAACAGTGTGCATGATAATCGAAAAAGATCTAATGGTTATGCTGGCGTTGGTTTCAGGATGCAGTTAATCAACATACCTGAAAGGCAGACTCAGGCAATGAAATTTGCAAAAGATTTAAAACATTTTTTGTGACCTGAGACAGGCAAGCATTCATTATTTTTTGAAAATAATTTGTTTTGTAAATGCATTATCTAAATGAATGTTATTAAATGACATACTTCCTTTTGTTCATATTACATCTTCTGGCTTTTACAGTGTATATAAGTCATATATAATTACAGGAAAGCATGTCAGAGACAAAAAGAAAATTCATAAGTTATGGACCCTCTTTTAAAAGACCACCTATGTTAAGAGGCCACTATTAGACTGTCCCTTGAGTGGTCTCTTAATACAGGTTTGACTGTATACGTTAACAGATATTTACATAAGAAAAGCAATAACATCAACTTAGTGGTGTTTTGATTCACAATATCCATAGGGAAAAACAAGGTCTTATTATATTGTTTTAGTATTCCTTCCATGCCATCATCAGCCAACTCAAACCTGAAATATTTCTATACTTCACTGCGCACAGACTAGCCAATCCTGAAGTAATTTAATCTTCTCTGTGTATATCCTGACACGACGCCTCTAAAAGTATTAAGTATGGTGTCATGCTGAATGCTGCATTATTTTTAAGATGTGTTTTGATGTTTTAAAAGTAAATATCATTTAAATACCGAATGTTCACATTTGAAAAATACCTTAATAATAGTGTAAGTAATCACATGGACAAAATGCAATGAATCACTGACGCATTTGCATATCTCAAAATAATTCCAAGAGTGCTTAATGCAGCATGCAAATAGCATTCTTGTGAGCACGTTCTGAATGGAAGAAAAAGTAATTTTAAAATTAATTACTTATCTATCTATCTGTCTATCTATCTGTCTATCTATCTATCTATTTATATATATATATATATATATATATATATATATATATATATATATATATATATATATATATAGATGATTTTTCTTGTTTTTTATGCTTTTTTGTGTTAAGTTTGTTTTTAGGCATGAATCCCTTTAAAAAAAGAAAATCTAGGTTCTTAATTAGTCGATGCACGCACTTTATGAAAACAGGATATAGTTTCCGGTAAGGGATTGGCTGGTGAGAGGAAACAGGTGAAGAAACGGGAGTAGCGCACATAAGAGAGGGTACACAGGTTGTATATTTGTCGTTTTCCTTGATTTATAACTATTGAGTGTTTGAAATACATTTGTTAATGAGGTTCTTAGAAAAAGAAAAACGCCAATCAATGGGATCAGATGGTTAAATAATACGTAGGGGTGTTCACCTACGACACCAACAATGATTGGCATGTATAGGGTTTGTTACATCTTAATATAAAATAAACTTCATCATACTGTGTTTGTATTTTTTAGCAGTATAAGCAATAAAAAGTACGTATCTTCAATCCTACCTGAATTTGTTTTTAAATCTCACGATATCATGATATGGATATTATTAACGATATCAAACTATATATAGATATATAGTTATTCATATAAGTACAAATAAATATCCAGTATTGGTTACACTACTTATTATTTGTCAGTATTCTAGATGTGTGCAGAAGCTTCTCGCAATTTCTTATAATTGTAAAAAAATAATTTAAAAAAATTAAGACCCCTAAGGTTTGGTACAAAAAGGAAAGCTTTCTTTAGTTTTGCTTCTTTTCAGGAGAGGTTACTTTTAAGCCCCTTTCACACTAACATACCTACCCAGATCGCAGCCTACCCGGGTCAGGACTCAATATCATGCAGGTCGGTTGGGGTTGACCTGGGTGACAGACGCAAGAACACAATCCGCATATCAGTGCCCCAGAAGCAGCTTGTTACGAATCCAAATCTTCAATCCAAGCTTCTCTGGATCGAACCGCCGGCCCAAATGTTGATTAGAGCAAATGTTTCGTCATCCATGCTGCAATCTGGCTCATGGTGTGTCTCAAGCAACATAAATATGGCTTATCAGAATAAACGAAAATGTTCCTTGTGGAAGTGAAGCCATCACACAAGTTTGACTGTTTCTTATTTCATCGGCTTACGAACGGCCATCATGCATTTTGTTTCACTCAACCTGGGTCAAAGCGTGTTGACCCACATCCTGAGCTGGGTCGCTGCAACCCAGGTTAACACAGGTATGTGGTTTCACACTATGCAGGATTGTGACCAGGATAAAACATGAGAATAATCAGACTTGCTTGCCAACATCTGGTCACTTAAATATGAGTTTTTTCTTTTTCTTTTGTTGATAATATATTTGATAAGCTATGGGCCTCATTTACAAAAAGGCATAAATCATTATGGTGCAAAATAAATGCAATTAGTGTGCACGTTCATGATTACTATTGCAATTGTATTCATTATCACATGAAATAGTGAACATATTATGGTGCACACTAATTTTATTGTGCCACACTATGGTAATTGGAATGAATATGTGATTTGCATGGTAATGCATAATAATATATTTAAATTAAACATCCTGTTCTGAATAATGAGATGTGCTTCATTCACACCATATTTCACCATAGTGTGCACCTTAAAGTGAGTGATAACCACTGATAGGCGTACTATTTAAACCTGTTTTTCTGGGCTGAAATCTATCTGGCATCATGGAGGCATTACTTGCATTCAAGTTTTCCTTTAGAGCAGTGAAAATTACCTGTAAATAACAGGTTATATTAAGTGAATAAACATGAAGTAATGTTGTAATTTCGTAGATTTTAATGGAGATAATAGAGATTATAATAGAGAGGTATTATAATTTAAACAAAGTCCTCCACCTATCAAAATAAGCCACTGACCAAAAGATATGCCTGGGCTGCTGTGGCTTTTTATATCACATTTTGGTCACGACATTATCGTGCACAATAAATAATTGCTCACATGTAGTGCACGCTATGGTATGTAAATGAGCCAAATAGTGTGAACGTAAATGAATGCATTCCCTGTTAGTAAATGGGACAGTAAATTAGACAGTATTAGATTTATGGTGCAGATTTCGCGTACTACTTAATGTGAACATTACAGGTACATTTAGTGCCAGTTCGTAAGTGAGGCCCTTTATACTGTGCTTTTGACTTCAATTAAAAGTTAGATTATGATGTTTAGTATTTATGTGACATCACCACTACAAATCGTAGCAAAAACTGGCTTCAAATATTTGAAAATTTGATTTGAATGAAAATAATACTCGACCAAGCTTCACACAAATTCTGAGATAACAGTGTGTTTAATAAGTGTTATCATGCTTTTCTTTCAACAACATATAAATAGACTACTGAAATTATAAAAAAATAAATAAATAAATAAATTACAAGAGGCATAGCTGTGATAATTATCTTCAATTAATAGACCAGCAAGGTCTGTTAATTTAAGTGGAATGTTATTTAAAATCACTATAATTTGTACTTGTTGTCAGTTAAGCAGTGTAATTGCTCATGAAAAACCTTTCCTTTTAAGTTCATAGAAAATTAATTTGAAGAGAGTATTCATTCATGAAATGTTGTAGACTGACTCTTTATGTTACATTACGGTTCAATATAACATTTCGTATATATAATATGAAATCATGTCAATTAATATGTAAATATATTTCAGTTATTGACTGTATATACAGTTACAAACTGCTTTCTGTAAAAATACTTAAAAAAAAAAAAGTTTGAATTAGCTACATGGTAAAAAGCAAGCATCAATTGAATGATCCGAAGTGGGAATATGCCAACTAATATTTTAAAATGCAAATGTAATAGTGTACTTTACATGTTAAATTTGAAAAGAATAGGCTCAAACATACTGTAGTACAATCATTTCATCAGCCCGGATGACATTTAAATGTGAACTCCCTCCAAATTAAATGTACATTGTTTAGAAAGCAATCCTAGAAATATAGTACATGCCCAGAATAATAAGTTAATGGACCTGAGACAACATAGTTGCCACAAGTGAATGAGAGAAAAAGACATTAGTATCAAAGCAAAGCCAGCTCTGGAATAAAATTGTAATCAAAATGTAACTATTTGTTTTCTGTTTTTATTATGTGTAAGTCTTGGATGCTAAGCACAGTAGGTTGTAAGTGAGCAGGGTAGGTAGGGGAAATTATATAGATGTATAATAAGTTTACTGCAGTGTGTTTACTTTTCTTACAACACAGCTGAAGAAGGGCTTTTGTCCAAAATATATATGCACTGTAGGCAGGCAGCTGGGTTATAGAGTTAACCTCGCCCAACAGAAAGGAAATGTACACCAGTATGGCTGTGGTTTTATTTGAAAGGAGATTCAACATTGTTGATTAGATTGCTAAGTAGCAAAGCACTACAACCTGGTTAACATAAAATGCATTGTGAACTTGTCCGCCATTTCAGGATTTTTCTCATCTACCCCAGTTTGAAAACCACTGGACTAAGTTATAGCATCTACTTTTACTTCAATTTATGTAAAATCGTCCAATCTGTTTTAGACATTGCCGGAACTGTAAATACACCGTATTCTTAAATAGCACATTTATTATTATTTTTATTATTTGTTTTGCAAAATAGAAAAGTTATGTTTCACTTTCATTGCATTTGCACTTTTATTAAGTTTATAAGATGATGCATTTATGAGATTGTGCTTCAGTTCATTTGATTTCAGATAATGTATTTTTTTCTTTTTTCTCTTTTACACAAAACCATATTATATTTATGTATGTCTCTGTGGCGGAGTGTCCCGCTCCTTTAAGTCTATTAGTGTTTTATGTTGTATGTAGTGTGTTAATGTTGGTGTTTATGTATAAAATAAACGGGACATAAATATGGGTTACGAGCACAAGTGTATAAAATGTATATTTGTATTTAGGTACGAGGATTGCACAGCACTTCGCATGCAGGTAATAATATGTGAGCACGGGGAATTGCACTTTTATTAATTCACGTGCAGTTGTACCGAGACTCCAATTGAATGATTGATTAGCAATTGAGTCTCGATACAACTGCATAAAAGCTGCATGTTTTCACTCACACTGGGTTGTGTGTTCGTGAGTGGAGAATAGATGAGAGAGTTTTTGGATTAAAAATAACAACTGCTACACCGTGTTGGAAGTGCCAGCATGGTACTTGTTTGTCTGTTCGTCCACTGTCTTGTTTAGTGTTTTGTTTACCTTTTTATTTTGGCCGCAAGTGCCATGTCCTGTTGTGGTGTCTTGTTTTCAGTTCAAAATGCTTATTTCTATTTAAATAAACGCACAACAGTGTATATATAATCATATCAGTCATCACTGTATTACTTCCTTGTTCTGATGTCACCACTGCAGCCAGCCTGGTCACAGTCCCCTTTGTGTAAGCGCATAATGAAATGTAAATTCACAGGGCGGAGCTATGGCCCCTGATAGTGTTTATTGACAGAGTTAGTAAACATATACACATGGAGAGAGGGGTTCCGCCTCTTCAAGGCCCAACATTTACTTGATCGATAGACACGATAAACAGGAGGGGGGCCACCGTCTTTGAGGTGACCCGACATACGAAGAGGCTCGCGAACCGGAAAGGAAAACATGAGTTGGTGTTGTTAAAACAAGAGAGGTTCCGTCTCTTCCTGACCCAACATATACAGCAGGGGGGTTCTGTCGCTG
The DNA here is from genome assembly GCF_017654505.1 of Polyodon spathula. Classification (NCBI taxonomy): domain Eukaryota; kingdom Metazoa; phylum Chordata; class Actinopteri; order Acipenseriformes; family Polyodontidae; genus Polyodon; species Polyodon spathula. The sequence goes on from NC_054538.1 coordinate 24,055,325, forward strand.
AGGAGACCCGACAAACAGGAGGGGGGCCACCGTCTTTGAGGTGACCCGATATACCAAGAGGGGCACCATCTCTGAGGTTACGCGACATACGAAGAGGCTCGCGAACCGGAAAGAAAACATAAAGTTAGTATTTGTTAAAACATATAATGCATGGTGTTTCGCCTCTTCAAAGCCAAACATAATAGAAGGGGGGTTCCATCGCTGAGGAAACCCGACAAACAGGAGAGGGGCCACTGTCTTTGAGGAGACCCGACAAACACGAGGGATGCCACCGCTTGGGGATCCTCACATAGAGGCATCAGACCTGAAAGAAGAATTCCAAAAGAAACATACATGCAGATAGAAGGGTTTGGCCAGGGGTCCCCTCTGACTCATGGAGAACCCTCCTCTATGAGGTAAATGAAGCAGAGCTTAACAAAGGGTTAGAGAAGGTGGAATCACTAACCCCCCAGAGGAGACCGATGCAAAGGCGGTTGAGATGCTAGAGGAGGAGGAGGGAGGAGGAGGAAACGAAAAAACACAAGACAGCTAGGTAGAGGTGACTAATGTTTAAATAAGGTAGATTTAATTGATGACAGGAGATGATAGGTTGTTGGTGCCTAGCTCCGCCCCTTGAACCCCACCTATAGGTTAACATCATAAAGTAACACACAGACAGATTTCTAGAGTTGGTACGACGCTGCACAGCCAGCCGTATTGTTGATTGCGGTTATTCTAGAACAACCAACACCCTGGAGTGTCTTATTGCACTTATAAAATGGTTTAGTAGTTTTTAGAAAAAGAAAGACATATTTTTATTTAAAAATGAATATAGGTTTATTTTTTCCTAAATATATTACTATGCTAGGAAAAATAGTTCCAATAAATGTAATAGGTCCAATGAATTTAATAGATAAATTATTTGTAATAATAAATTAAATAGATTATCAGAATATTTTCAGTATTTGTCTCATGAAGTTGACTGTGCCAGGGAATGTAGTTTTCTAAATTAAATCGCTGGTTACACAGTTAGATAGATTGTGCAGTAGGTGGCACTGTTTGGTCAGTGTAGATTGCTCCTCATTCCCGTTGCCTGGTTGCAGTTTGTGTGAAGATGACGGGTGGCAACGATTGCATTCATCATGCATGATTCATACAGGTCATCTTTGAATTATCCTTATCTTTGAATTAGTCAACCATGGTCTTTGTTTTCTCACACTTGACACTGTAGAAAGTTCAGTGTCAGTCAGTACTGAGATCGTTGTATCAGGGCCAATCCTGTATGTGACTACCATTTTACGATCACTCTAGCACTTGTAAAAACGGAGAAATTATATTTGAAGTAGCGAGTGTGTCAGAGAATGAGGCGACAAGTGTGATAAAAAAGCGCTAATGTTTTATGAGGTTTTTTCCCCCCCCCGGATTTAATGTAAATAGCATATTTTTTTCTAGATTTAACCGAAAAAAAAAAGTCCATAGCAAAGTTCAGCCTCTTTGCACAGCCTGAATGTGAACTGGCACTGTCCAAGCTGTGTGACTCATTCTGCACCCCCAGTGGCAGTGCTTTAACTGGATGGGCCACTTGGGCACCCCCTGTTTCTATAATTTTAAACTGGTGCACTAGTAGTTTGCTTGCTCTGTCCCTTGATTTGTAATGAATAGTGCATATTCAGATTTTTTTAATTATAAATTGAAGCAATCTCTGATTTAGCTTTTGTCATTTTATGAAGTTTTTCTGTAATCTAATTCCTTCATTTCTCTTCAAGTTTACCTTTTCTAAATCTTTTATTTTTATTTGTGGATGTCATTAAAAGCTTCCCAAGAGCTGTATTGTTGACCCTTTGTTAATATATATATATATATATATATATATATATATATATATATATATATATATATATATATATATATATATATTATTACATTTCCCTCTGAGGTATAGCTGTTTGAACTCTCCTGATATATACTAGTATTTATTGCCATTTCTGTTATTTTTCTGGCTTTCTCCCCCACGTTCATTATAAGATCCACATTCGCATGGTAAGATATTGCAATAGTCAATTCTGTGCACTGAGCTCTCTACTTAGTTCTGCCAAAAGCTTTAAAGTTACTGGGATTCATAGTATTTCCTGGTGTTGATTTACGCAGAAACAAGTCCTAAGTCTGGTTAAAAATCTGCCCCTTTAACTACAGGCAGGTCTCCCAACTCCAAAATAAGTTTCCCTACATTAGCAAAGAACCCTGAGTCCACATCATTCGATGTATATACGTTTGCCACTATTAAATTATGGTTGTTTACTGTTGCCAATAATATCAAGACTCTTCCTTCGTTGTCACTTATTTTCTTCTGGATTGCTACATTTAATGACTTTGCAAGAAGTATTGATACTCCACATTTCTTAGATGCATATGTATTATGATTAGAGGACCCCAACTGCGGCTGTCTGAGCCAGTGTACATCTTATTTCAACAAATGTGTTTCTTGTAAAAAAAAAATAAATCTGCTTGTTTATGTTTAAGGTAGGTTAGTCCTTTTAACATATGCTATTTTTTAGGCATGTATTCCACCTTAAATGTAATAGGTTGTACCTCCCTCCTGGGAAGTTCTCCACATTGATATCTCTCAGACTCATCGCTCTTGCATAAAGTGCTAGACCTTGTTTGTGTTTCAATTTCAAAGTGATATGCTTTATAAATTGATACCATTATTCTCCAACCAGTAAAATCAGATAACCATTCCAAACATTGCTCTTTACCTAAACCCCCCCATATACAAATATAACAAGACAAAAGTGTGGGCACTGATTCTGACATTATTATTGTTAACATTTTCTCCAGGTAACTATAATTCTATGGTTCTGCCCTGCAAGTAAATTCTTTTTGTATTGGCATATAGTAGAACTAGCCTTTCAACATGTCCACAACATTTCACATTTTAACTTAAAGATAAGTGACTTAAAAAGTCTCAATTTTTCTTCTAGTTCCCCTCAAAAGCCTGGAAGCTGTGCTTACAGACATTCAAATAAAGATATGAGAAAAAAAACAAAACCTGAACAGTTTGCCTTCCTCTTAAATATTGTGCTTGTTTCCTTTTTTTTTGTTTCTTTTTTGTATTGTACTAGTATAACACTTAATTTAACTTACAATTACAAGGGACATCCACTAGCAGATCTAGGTTTCCAAAAAGACATTGGGCTCTATTTAGCAAATATGTGCGCAGCCACGTTCACTTGGCAAACCATCGCGCATGAAAACGTGATTTAGTCAGGTCTCGTGTGGGATAACGAATCATGCGCCAATCCGATCAAACACAATGGGGAAAGTAAGGTTACAACCAATAAGGATTCAACTTTCCCTTTAGGAGCACCTGTGCGTCAGCGATAGCAAGTGGAGGGCATTTTGAAACCCAAAAAAAGGAGACAAAAAAAAAGAACAAAAGGAGGCAAAAAAATATCAAACAGCCCAAGTGAGGAGGATGACCAAGCCCCTGAAGCAAGGCTACAATGTTTTTTTTTTTTTTTTAAGCAGCCTGGAGGTGGAGAGTGAATACTTATGAAATAATCTATAAGGTTTTGTCTGACCTGCCTGGCACTTGCAGCATCTGCTTCCCTCAAACCCTGAATTCTTTCCTCTGTAAGTTTAACATCACATTCATTACAGAGAGCTATGTTATGTAAAACACAACCAGCCAGGATGATATAACCTTCTGAGGAGTGTACTGTAGTGTTCCCCCAGAGACATCCAAACATCAGAATCGCATTCTAGGATTCCAAATGTTCACTCATTTAATAAGGTTATACCTCTGTTCGTCAGAGGTCATGGGATTGAGCAGTGGTGTCAGTAGTCACCGCTATCAACCAGCCTCTCAGACTGTTATCCCGATGAAACGCAGCTGCCACATGCAAATTAGCGAGGACAAACAAGTCATTTGCAGAGCCAGGATGGTTTACATACACAATTTTGATGTAGTTGTTGGGATCACACCCGACTTGCACATTGACAGAGTAGATCCCCTTACGATTCATGTAGAAGTGCCTATTTGGTGTTGGTGTGCGTAGCTGCACATGTGTGCAATCGATGGATCCCAGGACACCATGAAACCCATATCTCCCAAGAAAGCCCTGCATTGTATTTTGTTGCAAATATTTTATGGCTTACAGTAACCCACAGTACATTGGAATGAGCCAGTGGCATTAAATGTTAGTGCTACAGGCAAACACAGTGTACTATCCGCATGTCTCCTTCCAGGTCAGACTGAAGCAGTTGGTAGATGTCAGTGATTGTTTGTCTCTTGAGGCAAAATTGTTGCAAACATTGTGTGTCAGACAGGCTCGGAAAAGACAGATGACATCTAAATATTTGGGGACGTCTCCTCCTCCTCTGTTTTTGTCTGTCCATGTAGAAATCCAGCGCACATTTCATAATTCTTTTATTTTCTCTCTCTCTCCTTTACCTGCTTCCATGACACTTGTAGCTTTATATACAGTCGACCATGTAATTTGCGCACAGTTTAGACCTGGTTTTCACGTCAGTTGACAAGCAAACGCTAACACTGTTGATGGTTTGCTAAATTGCTATATTTGTATGTAAATGGGGATACTGCCCTAAAGTTCAGCCAGTGCTAACGCTGATTTGCCATGTGGGCACTAAAACACGGTTGCTAAATCATATACGTGGGCAAAATCTGTTTACCCACACTTGCACCTGATTTTGGTGAGCTATCTGTCTGAAAAAGTGTTTTGCGATTGCCTTAAGGTGCTGCGAACATTGCTAAATTGCTAAAAAGACATATTTTTTGTTCGTTATAAGAAGGGTTCGTCATAGTGAAGTTAGATTGTATATAGTATTTTTATAGAAATAAGTGTGTATTGTTGCCATGGCATCAGAAGCCTACAAGTACACAAAGGTACTTCGCAAAGGTATACTAAACATACCGAAATGTTGGGATGTTGGCTTGTTTGTATTTTATGGTACATAAACAATAATAGAGATTTTCTTATGTCGAGATAAGAAACCTACAGTAAATCTGTACATGCCACATTACTGGAAAGTGTACCAAACTATTGACACACTACTTCCTGTTGCTGCCTATACTGTTCATACGTGTGCCACAAACTTACTAAAATGGTAAACAAGATCATTGTGTCTGTTGCAAATTCAGTTAGTATTTTACCGTATGCTGTTTTATTTGAATCTGACTACCTGTTTGTTGTTCCACTTTAATGATTAGGAGGTGTTGCAAATGGATGTAATGCAATGTGTTGTATCAGATAAGGATCAGGGCACAGAGACAGCTCCTTGGATTTTTCACTGCTGTTAAATAAATAATGCAGCTACAAGGTTAGTTGAAGCACATTGAAGTCACATGCGGGATAAGAATGGTATGTTTATCAGTGATGAAAGATAAAGCTCCTTGGATAGATTGCTTGAAGAAATAAAAATTAGTGGATAATTTAATTTACTGCAAATAGCAAGCCTAACCTAACATATCATCTCTATTCATTTTGAGGTAACTTTTTTAATGTGATTTATTATCCCCTTATATGCTGATTACTTTCCTTACAAGTATTCTTTTTGAATAGGGATGTCTATCTATCTATCTATCTATCTGTCTATCTATCTATCTATAGTAGGGCTGTTAACCAATTAAAAAAAAAAAAAATCTCGATAAATCGTGCGATTAAAAAACAACAATCTAGATTAATCAAATTTTTAATTTTTAAACAACAATAAAATACAATTTTAATTAAAGATATGTTTAGGAAAACAACAAATTCCCCTTTAAATAAACATTTTGTTTAGAAAGAATTCATTATGAAGTAAAAACCTACCAAGAAAGTACCTTCCCAGCTCTTTTCCACGTTACTCTTTATTAAATTAGGATGTATACAAAGATTCTTGCTTAATGTGGATGATTTTTTTACCACTTGAAATATATTGGTTTCAGTAGTGATACAGAATACAAGGTATACAATGCACAATTTACTTTTGATCACAAATGTTTGCATTGTGAAAAAAAAATTAAAATCCAATTCACTTTATACATGCCAACTGGATCTTGCTTGTAAACACAGCAGACACCCGTTAATTTGTGCAGGTAGGGACCAAAGTGTGCCAGAAAAAGTGAAAAACACAAATTAGTATGCATAACAATATATCCCTGTGCTGACAGCTAAGAAAGTTACATTACATACCTACCAGCAAATTATATCCATTGTTCAGAGGCGGAGGTCAGCTGGTTTAAAGAAGTCACTGGCTTTGAGTTTTTAATTTGTAACCTCTTTCTCACAGCCTGCCAGGCAAGGGTTAAGTCTGTTTTCTGCCTTTGTGGAGGAGGGGAAAAAAAAGTTAAAAGAAATAGATACCTACAATTATTTATTTCAGCAATTTTTTCTGGCAAACTCCAAAAATGCTAATACGAAAGTATTCATACCCTGACAAGGAAAATGAAATTAATAGCTAGTTGAGGCACCTTTAGCAATAATAAACTCTTTTAAATGATTAGGATATCTGTCAATGAGCTTTTGGCATGATTATTTAGTGATTTTTCCAGTTCATTCAAATTCTGAGGACTTCTCTTGTGCACAGCCTTCTTCAACTCATACCAAAGATTTTTAATCAAATTTAGATCGGGACTTTAACTAGACCATTCCAGAACCTTGATTTTATTCTTCTTTAACCATTCTGAAGTAGATTGCTTTGGATCGTTGTTGTGTTGGAACGTCCATTTGCACTTTAAACCAATTTTTGAAGCAGAGGGTTTCAGATGACTGGCCAGCATCTTTTGGTATGCTATTGAATCCATTTTACATTTTATTGGAACTAAATTTCCTGTGCCACTAGAGGAAAAACAGCCCTATAGAAGGATATTACCACCTCCATATTTGAGAGTAGGTATGATGTTCTTTTCTTTGAACGCCTCTCCAAACGTAATGACTAAAATTCTTTGTTTTTGAGAAATTTCTAGAAATTATACATTTTCACAGGGGTATGTAAACTTTTGACTACAACTATATATATATATATATATATATATATATATATATATATATATATATATATATATATATATATATATATATATATTCAGTGAGTTACAGGAAAATGATTTCATCGAGGGTTTCTGTGACGTCATAAATTATGAGACCGTAGACGAGGTTCAGCAGTACAGTTCGGTTTTTTAAAACATAGTGTACAGACGTTCTATTTCGTTATCCATTTCTCTGAGATATGAATGTACCAGCTTTACATTTTGAACGTATTCGTTGCTCATTAGTGAACATTTCTGTACTATGGATGTTGTCGAGTGATTGAAAATTACACATTTTGTGTTTGAATTGAAAGTGGTGGTCTCGAGGAGGCGAATGGGTAAAAGTATATTTTCCTTTAAAGGAATTATCACTTTTTGACATCACCACTGTGGTATTATGCCTTTTTTTTTTAGAGTGTCTCAGGATGCAAATATAACCTAATCCATGTAGTATATACAGTGGTTTGCAGAAATATTCACCCCCTACCAATAATGTCACATTTTGTTGAATCACAAATAATTAATGCACAGTTTTTCAAACAAACTTTTTTTTATTCAAAGCTGTAGTGGTTAAACTGAACACTGTTATATGAGGATGTGATTAAATGTCAGCAAAACTTGCAAAGAAATTGTACAAAATGAAATTTACTGGTTGCATAGGGTAGAAGCACCCTTTGCAGCAATTACTGCTATGAATCTTTTTGGATAGGTCTCTACTAGCTTTAGACAGTAGGGTGGTGACATTTTTACCATTCTTCACAGGAAAATTGTTCCAGGCCACTCTAGAACATTAATTCTCTTCTTGTTCAACCACTCAAGTGTGGCTTTGGCTTTGTGCTTCGGGTCAATATCCTGCTGAAATGTGATCTCCTCTCCAGTTTCAGGGTCTTGGCTGACTCAAACAGGTTTTCTTCAAGGATTCGCCTGTACTTTGCACCATTCATTCTCCCCCCTATCCTAACAAGCTTCCCAGTCCCTGCTGAAGAGAAGCATCTCCATAACATGATGCTGCCACCACCATGCTTGACAGTTGGGATGGTGTTGACTGGGTGATGTGCAGTGTCGGGCTTGCGCCAGACGTAGCGCTTGGAATTTAGACAGAAAATGTACATTTTTGTCTCGTCTGACCACAAAACCTTCTTCCACATGTCTGCAGCATCAGCTACATGCTTTTTCGCAAACTCCATATGTGCTTTAATATGAGGCTTTTTGAGTAATGGCTTATTTCTTGCCATCCATCCATACAAGCCAGCTTTGTGTAGGGACCAGCTTATTGTAGATGTGTGAACACTGACTCCCATCTCAGACACAGAACTTTGCAGATCTTTTAAGGTCATTGTTGGCTTCAGAGTGACAATCCCAACCAGTTTCCTGCTTGCCTGGCTACTCAGTTTGGGAGGGCAACCTGATCTGAGTGGTGTCTGGGTGGTATGATGCATCTTCTACTTCTTAATAATGGACTTCACTGTGCTGAGAGGGATAATCAGCGCCTTCTCCTGCTCTGTGCCTCTCTACTACTTTATCCCTGACTTGTTTTGAAAGCTCCTTGGTCTTCATGATTGCTTTGCTGGATCACTATGTGAGTTGCAGCTTGAAAGTCTTTATATAATCCTTGAGAGAAAGTATCTACAAGTTAAACTACCTTGAGTACACACAGACTGAAACCATTTAACTCATTTTGTGACATTTCAAACATATAATTTGCACCTGAGCTGATTTAGGCCTCATGTAGCAAAGGGTTTGAATACTTATGCAACTTAGATTAATCTGTTTTTCTCTGTGAATTTTATTTATTTATATTCTATTTTTCAACTTTATCAATGTGGAGTAGTTTGTGTAGATTCCTATACTTATTACAGCCTTTGATGTTGTAGACTGTTTGGCTGCTATGCCCCTGAGGTCTTGTGTTGGAAGTAATATGATATTTTATTGGGGAACAACAGAAAAGCTGATGTCTGATGTCAGAATATTATATGACTATTATCCAGCTTGTTCAAGTCAATTTAGAACACATACGGCAAAATTAGAACTAGGTTGCTAAGGGGATCGATTAAACTTTTTTCCACCTCACTATGGGGCTCGATAGTTTTGCATATTTATATCAGGACCAAATCGAATGATGTACCATGCTGCTAAATGCCTTTTTTTTTAGGGGGAGCGAGTCTCTATATCGAGGAACCAAATCATAGAAAATCAGCAACTCTAAGCCTCTCCAGATGTTTTATAGTGTATCAACAATGTGTCTGTATGCTTTACTTGTTAGAACAACATCAATTCATTAGGTGCCTGACCAAAGTAAATTAAAATACATTTTGATATTATTTTCTGTTCTAGACTGTTGAAAAAAACAAAAAAACAAAAAAAAAAACACTGAACTTTAATCACACAAATGAGTATAGCCTAGAGGTAGAGTCACAAGTTTGTCGTAAGTGCGGCTGATGGTATACACTACAAGACACTGCATATGCAAAAGCACCTTGAGAGAGGAGCAGCTGCCCCTTCTCTGCCCTGTGGAATACCAGATTGTATGCAGCCACCAATACTATATTTTATACACTGTAATGTAGAGTAATCTGGAATAAAGTAAAAGACAGCAGAATCTACAGTAATGTTCAGTCATACGCTGAGAAACTGCTAAGTTATAGGCTGTCTAAAATATTTACTTAAGTGAAATTTCTTTGGCCGAGATGTGTAAACGATGTTTGTGTTTTAGATGTGTTTTCCTGTGGTGCTGTATCAGCTTTTTATTGCATATGTTTATCAAGGAACACAAGTGTTAAATACGCTTTGTAATCGATCTCCTCTTAGTAGTGGATGAGTTAATAATACTTTCATCTTTAAAGACACATGCATACCCGTCGACCACAGAGCATCTTTAGTTGAATGGTAAAACATTTGTCTTTGAATTGTGAGGTTAGCGGTTTGTATCCAGCCCTTACCTTTCCGTTTAATTCAGTGGGCTGAGATGTCAAGTCACTACAGTTTGCTTAACTACAGTTTGCTTTGGTTACACTTGAAATAATAATACAAAAAATATATAATTTTTATGTTTCAACCAAGAACCAAGAGAATGAATTATACTTTTACCTAAACAGTAAAAGTGACATTCACATATCTCTGGGACCAATCAAAAACACACTTCAGAAACTTATAATCTTTTTATAGAGGTGCAACGAGTTTAGATATGCACAAGAAGAAGTTAAAGGCTTTTTTAATACACACTTGATAATTAATATACGGTTTTATAAGATAGAACATATGTGGCATTATTTAAACTGTTTGCTCCTAAGCAGATGCTGCTGTATTCATAATTTGCTTTGTTTTATTAAGGGCTGTATGGTATAAGGACTTGAGTAATGTTTATACTGGAGTTTCAGACCCTTCATGCACGGGTCCTACTGTTTTAGCTCACCCCGTAGTTTTTGTTTTAAAACACAGCAGGTTCTGAGTTTGAAGCCCAAATTCTCCTGTGTTTGTCGTTAAGGTTATGCACATGTGCCACCTCTCATGAATCATACGTGAGAGTTACACATTTTCTCCAACCTCTCCATCATGCACAGTGCCTAGAGTATCGTAAATATTCTCACAAGTAAAGGAGCAGTAATGCTGGGAGACTGTGTATTAGGAGTAGGGTTGTTTGTTCTTGTAATTTGAAAATTTAAACACATTGACTAAATTAACCAGTGAAGGGCCAGAATTTGCATGGATTAAGACCAGAGATTAAAAGACAAAGGTGCATCACTGGTGTACGCTCACTTTTATTTTGCATCAAACCATGCACATTCAAGTTCAACAGGAAACAGAATTGGGTTGCCTAATACTATATAGACTTTAATTCAGTAAAGCCTTACCATTTTTATGATCTCCTGAGCTAAGTGCTTCAACACAAATGGATGACAGAGGTCTCTTTAAATATGGTAGCCATCTGTTTAAAGCAGTTACAAATGTTCAGTCTATTTGGTGAACGGTTAATTCAGATTTGACTGTACTATCATGATTTTAAGCAACTGGAAATGCAGTTATCACTGTGTTGTTGTGTAGGTGTTATACAGGAAATGATCAATAGGTGGGGATAGCAATTAGTTTGGATTAGAGTCCTGGGTGGGTCTGAAACCCGCAAGTGTTTGTCCTTTACCTACTTCCTGCGTCGAGTGACTCTCACACTCTCACATTAACACACAGATATCTCTACAATTCTCCACAGATTGAGTTTACACAATAAGCTAAACAACGTAATAGCTTTCTCTGGTCTGGATATATTTTAACATTGTAACATATTAACTATCTCTACTTACTTTACTATAAAATACCTGTCTATTTCTTTCGTGCCACCAGTTCAAAGGGAGCTACCCTTGTGCTTTCGCAGAGATGATGTACCAGTTTTGCGGCTGTCATTCACTAAAACATAATGACAGGTTTTACAAGCAACAAATCGAGTTTACAAGCGAGAACAACAGTGCTTAGTCAGCTGACTCCTCCCTAATCGCCTCCTGCTTTAGTGCAGGTAAAGTACATTTACCTTCTAATACGTTCTTTGGGAAAGGGTTACAGACGAGTACACAGAAAACATTTTTGGGGATTCAAATTCAGATCTAAATTTATTTATTTTTTGTCCCGCACCTGAACCGCAAATCGCAAAAAAGTTCACTTTCCGACCCAAACCTAATCCGCTTTAATGGGTCACCTACGGACCCCACGGGTACCTGAGACTATGTAGGACTGGTTTGGATTCCCCCATGGGCAATGAAAATCTCTAGCAAAGTGCACATAATGGAGAAGCCCTATGTATAGATGTATGTCACACTGGCTGAGCTGAAGCTGTTGAAAAACCACTTTGTTTTTCACATTCTGATGTGTATTCTAAACACAATAACACTATAGTAACTGGTTAATGCATTTCTTGAGTAGTTCTCAGTCTTTCTTTTTATATGCTACTTTACATATTTATATATTTCAGTCACAACCTTTGTTGTCAAAATTGTACACCTCCAGTGCATTATTAATTACAATGTAGATATATTTGCACAATAACTATTAAAGTGTCACTCCTCCTTATCAGTTTTGATGCATTGGCTGCTCTGTCCCTGACAGCTGGCGCTTCCATTGTCACTGAGAAATGGCTGTTATAATAAATCGCTGTAATTGACAACTGTCAAAGTTGAAGGTGCACCAGTTTTCTACACCCTCTTAGCTCTAGCTCGAAGATTCATTTGGCTAATAAATAAAAATGTACCATTAATACAGTGACATGTACATTTTCACATTAAATCCATAACTATATCTATCGAGAGAAAGGGAGAGAGTGTAATGCATAAAACAATCTATAAAATTAAATGACAAACATTTCGATTAAAGGTCTTTCTCAATGTCTTCAATATTAATCAATTTTCTGTGCAGGCTCAGACTTAAGTACCTTATGCAGATGATCAGCCGTTTCTAAAACTGGGGTTGAACACTGTTGCTATGGACCTTAAGAAGAGAGGGGATCGAATATGAGAAAGATAGGTTCAGATTTTAAAGGTGTCAGTGCAAAAAAGTTTTCAAGTAAACAACCGTACAATATTAGCAAACATCAACGTGTATAAAAATGCAGTAGGCAGCTTTGTTTGTGAGCAGATATGAGTGACACCCAAGCAAGCAAGCCAGGAGGCCTGCCCCTGCCCTCTGAGTTCGGTACTGAGTCTGGAGGACTGGTGGTGAGAACAAACAAAGGTTTGGCATTTAAAAATGAAAGGTGCATGATGTGATTATTGTAGGGAAACAGTCATTTCAAACATGAAATTTACATACTATGTGTATAAAACATGTAAGAAGTTTAATTTAAAAATGTTATAATACATTCAAGCTGCAGTATTACATTTTTTTGTTTTGTTTTGTTTTATATATCTACAAATACAAATGAACAATTAATTCAGCCATAATAAGTTATTCGAGCCAATTTGTAGCCTCTATAGCAGTGGCCGGCAATTCAATTTGATAGTGGGCCAAATGACCACTTGCAATATCCCCCACCAATTATTAAATTTGTCATAACGCAATGAAGCATTTAAAATAAAAATGTACGTTACTTTTGAATTTTTATTTGATGTTATTCTGCGTTCCTTTCTATGTAGGAAAGTGCCATTTCTCACTGAATTTGTCATAACTCAATGAAGCATTTAAAAAAAAAAAAAAAAGTATGCTACTTTTGAATTGTGGTTTATGTTATTCTACATTCCTGTCTATCATATGAGGATTCCAGTATCATAGTGAAGCATAAATGTATCATCACAATCAACAAGTACTGTACTCTGGAATCGATATTGCAAAACACTTAATTTGCTGCTTACTCGCAAGAAATATATGAAGGTCATACAGAGAATCCCCCATGACAGCCCCCTTACAGTAACATTAAAATTAAGTTCTGCTCTCGCTCAGCCCTTGATACAGCCCTGCCAAGAGGCATCCGCGGGCCAGACGACACCTGTCCACAGGCCGCCATTTTCCGACCACTGTTCTATAGCAAAAGTATAGGCTATACTGTTTTGCTCTGACGGAAGGATACGTTCAATAAAACATTCAGTAATTTTAAGTTCTAGTGCATTTTAAAAGCACAATAACTCACTGGGGTGTGCAGTCATGATAATATATACAGTACCACTTCTCTGGTGTGTAAAAGACACCTGGCTTTGTCAGATGCATGGTATATATAAGCAATAAGGCATGACAGGGTGTGTGATATACTCTAATATCACCACACCCCTGGTGCATTGATATTACAGTATATCACACACACTGAAGTGCCTTATTGCACTTATAAAATGGGTTAACTTACTAAATTGAAAAAAAATTAAGTAAAAACATTTTTCAATAAACAGTCATTTTTATTAAATATCCTTCCACCTAAAGCGAAGCTAAAAAAAATAGTTCCATATATTAACCACGAATGCATTAAATTAAAAAGTGAATAAAATAAAGCGACTTGTAGATGTTGAATTGAACATTGCCATTGAAAGTGCAGTTTTTCTTTATTTGATTAGTTATACTTCTTGTAATTCTTGGTTTGTTCATTACATTTTAAGGTAAAATATTACTGGCCATATTCATCATGACACAGCACAAATGTGTATGCCTTTAAATCACACAGAACCTTCCTCACAAGACCTCCGAAAATATTAGGTAACAGTGCTGTATTTATTTTTTAATCGTCCTTTGTTATGCTGGTTAAGGAAGTATCCATACCAGATTTGTGCTGCCACTTTACCGTGTCGAGAAAGATGTTATTTGCACATGGAATACCCATACTTATCAAACTGATAAGTTTACGGCTGGATAATGTGGTGAAATACTGGGCCTGTGTTAAGAAACAATTTAAAACAATGCAGGGCACAGCAGCAGAGATGATAACGCTTTAGTTCAGGGAGAAGGAGCAGAGACTAACAATCACAGTGGCGATTTTTGAATTGATTTGACTACTTTTGCTTTTTTTTTCACTATCTTTATCATTGGTGTCCAATTCAGACTCATTCAATATCTCATGTACACTTCGGTTTCCCAAAAGGTCAACATTTACAAAAATCATGTTTATTGTGATAAATTCCAATGTGTCTGCCTTTTTTTTTTTATCCACCAGTGATTTGCCCCTTTCTGAAAAGAAGTGCCGACCCATGGTGATATGCTTCAATAGCAACACCCCCATGTGACCTATTTTGACCAATCAGGATATAGTATTTAAAATACCCATTTTATAATACTCAACGACTGCACAGCCAGGAGGCTGTTATTTCTTACATATAAAATTAGCAATAGCAAGTCCAAAAGTACAGCTACCTGAACTTGTTTCTGTTTCAAGAAGCCAAATGTAGCAAATGTAGCAAAGTCGAACAGTCGAACTAGAGATTTAGAGACTTGATACTTTCAGTTTTGAAGAGTTCAGATACCTTGAAATTGAAGAAAGCAATATCTTCATAGAGGGTTGCTGGTGGCTGAGGATAAAGTTGTTTGCCAAATAATAATAATAATAATAATAATAATAATAATAATAATAATAATAACAAAATAACCCTAACCCTAAGTCTCCCTTGGTTATAATAATAGCAGTTAGTGAGTTGCAGTTATTGTTATGTGACATGGTCTTGGGACCTATAGAACAAAACATCTGAGCAAAATTATTATTGGTGTGTATTAAAAAAATACTCAGAGACCTAATGTATGCACAGTACTGGTATATAATAACATTCCATTAAAAAGGCATATTGTGTGCTACACAGTATAATATTAACAGCGTTTAAGAAATATGTGATTCAGTTTGCATTTAAAAATCTCTAAAAAATAATCTAGGGGGACTGTACAATAAGTGGCTTTTTATGGGAATCAGTATTAAGAGTATTGGTTATTAGGAGTTTGTATGCATTTCTGTGGAATGTATCACAAATTATTACTTTACTGATGTTTATCGAGATTCCCACTACTTTGTTAATGTATCTGGCAAGCCATGACTAAGGAACAACCTGCCACACACATAAAATAACTGAAATCGCCTGCAGCTCTTTAAAAGTAAAGAGCTTTGCATTACATTTTTAACAGAAAGAAAAGGCTACTGTTGTGTGTAACATACTCTCCCCCTGGAGTACGTATTATACATGGTATAAAACACGTGGACTTAGTACTGCAGTGTATATATTTAACATCCAGCAATTATAATGTTTACTCCCCTCTTCGGTGTGTGCTGAGTATTCATATTAGCATCTGTTATGGTTAGGACAGTTTAAGCCTATTCTTTTTTTATTATGTAAAATGCATCAAATGAGATGAGTGACTGATCTCAGGATCGAGGGTCAATCCATGAAAGAAGGAATGACTAATGCACAGACAGCATGCACAAAAAAGAAAATAAAATATTTAAGACTTCACAATCACAATTCTTGTTGAATAAACATTACAGCACTCTCTTGTTACTTCAATATCGGTGCATTTCATTATACTTCTCTTTTTAGCTATGCACTCCTTTACCTGTATTCACAATACAATATGCAATACAATACGATTCACATTTCTATAGCGCCAAAGCTCCCACAAAAAATCAATAAATCAATAAATAAAACAATCTAACAATTACATGAAAAAACAGTTTAATAACACATTTTATAAAAAATTTTAATGAAAGAAGAAACACAAAATGTGTAGATGTATTAGAAGCTTAAATTAAAAAAGCTAATTTATAAAAATTTGTTTTTAATCTAGATTTTAAAACAGTTAAATTCCCAGCTTCCCTGACAAACATGGGCATGTCATTCAATCATTTTGGAACTTTATAACAAAAAGCCCTTCCTCGTGTTTCTATTTTATTAACCTTGAGAATAACCACAATCCCACATTCTGTGATCTAACATTGCAATTAGGAATGTGTGGGGTCAGCAGTTCCTGTAAATAAATGAGTGCTAGTTCATTCAAGGTCTTTTATAATGAATGATGGGTCCCCTGCACACCCCTACCTCCCTGATAAAAAAGGGATACATTCTTAAATTATTATCTAGAAATGTTCTGAGGTACAACAATAAAATACATCACGTTTTCATCAGTTTAACTGACTGACTGTATATCTAGATAACTACAGTACTCCCCCTTATAAGATGGCCCTTTAAACTGTGGAACAGGCGGTACAGTCTTGGCTCCCAGTTGCCCCACTACACTAACACTAGTAGTCTCATTGTAAGGCAGAACACAAATAACATGGTCTCTTAACTACAGTGTGTTCATACAGTAGTATGTTCACTTTCTAAAATGTACGTAACATGCAGGAATCATCACATACTTAAAAAAAATAAATGTTGTAGAAAGCATTAGATGTGTAAGCAGTGCAAGGGTGTAACACCATTCTAAAGTTTGACATTCAGTTTAGTCAATTATAATTATAAGCACCCTGTGAGACACTTCCACTGCATCATCATTCATTTTCATCTCAATACTGGGCTGCAGCTTTTGTGCTATTAGCTGAAAAGAAGATCATAATTCATTTTATTCAGCTTTCTAAAGGATAAAGTCTATTTCAAATCAAGCAAAAAGGTCAGAATTATTTTGGTAGAAGTCGGAATGGTGGCGTTTTCATGCACAAGTCATGACTGTTTTCCTCACAACGTGTTTGCCATTCTTTTCAGGAAATGCGTTGCTATTCAGTTCTGATTTAGGAAAAAAAAATCATCCGTACCATGCAGATTACTCAATTCATAGTCATTTAGGGGAGGGGATATTTAAATGTACGCGTCTGCTTACTAAGTAGGAAAAGAACAACTCTGAATAGTTGAGGAGAGCTCCATGCGTTACCATGAAGATAAAAAAATTTAACAAGAGAAATGAATCCACTTGTTGTTGAGCACATTCTGAATTACGCCATGCATTAGCTACTTGTTTATCTGATTACCTTTCCAACACGCACAAACGCACACACGTGCACACACACACACACACACACACACACACACACACACACACTTGTGTGTGTTTGTGGAACATCTAAAATTTAAATTTTATTAACACTAGAACCACTTTTTACAATACATGTTTTTATTTTGAATATAACCTACTATATATATATATATATATATATATATATATATATATATATATATATATATATATATATATATATATATATACTGTACAAGCCTGTTGTTATCTCTACTGGACCTAGCAGCCATCAATTCCTTCATTTTATACAATCAATGCACCGGGGAAAATATCAGTAGGAAAGATTTCATCTTGAAGCTAGCCACAACGCTTCAGCAGAGACATATCAATCAGAAAACTGTAAAGCTGCAGGCTGCAGCAGCTCAACCTTTTTGGTTAACACACACACAAGAGACATTATATGTTATTTTCATTTTAGATTAAAAACTACTTTTGTTTTTATAGTTTTGTGTGTACATAAACCTGTTTACACACTAGTTTCTTTTAAAATGTTTTTATTATAGTTTTTCATTTTTTGAAGTAGTGCTTTATATGTGGTAAGTTAGAAAATAAACCCTTTTATGTTTATAATTTGTGAAAATAAACCCTTTTTTTAGTTATTCATTTAAATACACCGTTTCGGCTGGGCAAATGTTTCATATGATGTGCTTGAATAAAACTTAGTTTGTCTTTTATTTTAATATTGATGATGTTTAAAATGTACCGTTGGCGTTTGTAGGTATGAGTATAACCATGGCGGTTCTAGTGTTAAAGTAGTCCATAACTGTACATTTTGTGTGTGTGTGTGTGTGTGTGTGTGTGTACAGCCTTTCTGCTGGAGATTATGTGAGATTAAGTCAGAAGAACTGGATCTTGACTGCTGAAATCTCGTGAGCCACAAGAATGATTCCTGCTAAGGTTTACATGGCTTTTTACAGCTATTCTATCGCAAGAAAGCAATTGACTCTGCTTTTAAAGTTGAGGTGCCAAAAGGAAGTCATTTTGTTGTTTCATGATGTATTCACATGACAACATAACATAGTCAATTTTCACATGCGTGTAAACCCAGCCAATGTTAGAGAACTTTTTTTACGCATCGAGTTATATTTTCATCAGCCAATAACCCTTTTTCATAGGTCAGCTAAGCAAAACTAAGCTACAGTAGTCAAGTATTTGTAAACTATCAGAGCCATGCGTTTAGTGACCCAAAGCTTGAAATTTTGAGAAGATTGAGTAGATGTAATCATATTTCTGTACTTAAATAAATGCAAAATAAGTGACATCTTTGAGACTTCTGGATTATTTGCATATATAAACCTGTGAAGTGTAAAATATATATATATATATATATATATATATATATATATATATATATATATATATATATATATATCTGTCAGTGTTTATAAAGAAATTATGATAATGTATATATGACAATAAACCATAGATTACAGATGCAGGTGATACATGTTTTTCTTTTTTTTTTTTTTCAATCTTAACAAGTCTGACATTTGTAGCTTGTTTATACCTTTGTCAGTTTTTTGCTGTTTTTGGTTTTGTTTTGTTTTGTCACCCTGAAGGCACTTTTGCATATAAACTGCAAATGTAAACCAGGGATAGGCAAAAGTCTACAGGGATTAAACAGTTTTACTGCTGTGAGAAAGTCTTTGGGCGCTACACCTTTCCAAACACCAATTTAAGTTTTTCTTCAATTTTCTCAAAGTAAAATCAATATTTAATTTGAAATTTTGCTTTAACAGAGGTGCTTAGGAATGGATAGTCAATCTTGTTACATAATGTGTTCCTTAATAATTAAAAAAAGGTGGAACCACATACTTACAGGCCTAGACTTTCCACCACTTTTGCACATCATGCCGCAATGTGAAATTAATAAAGGTTAATGGTTTCTGTGATTCATTTTGAAATGTTTTCATGCAAACAGCCTGTGTACTGGACAGTGAAACTCTGTCAAGCTGTTTTAGTATTATATTATGGGATATGTGGGAGTGTCTGTCTGTGCATTTGTACATCTGTATGTCACACTTACATTTTTGCATATATCTGGAAAGCTAATTGCAATAAAACTTGGTATAAACAATATTTTGGTAGTGTCAGATTGTGATGGGGGTATAAGGAGGCATCTCTGTATGCACATTCATCTGTCTGTATTTCACGCTTCACGTTTTTACATGAATTTTGAGATCACAAGATGTTATTCTACATACTTTAAATCAGTCATTTTGATATATATTTTTCATACTATTACTGTACCTAATCACACAGGTCCTAAAAATCTATTTTCCAGTTTGTATTAACCCTATTCATTGCCATTGCTTATTATAACTTTTCTGTACAAGTTAATAAAAATGCTACTAATGTAAGGCAAAACGCTATAAGACCTACAAAAATCCATGACCACATTTGATTCTTGTGCATTGGAGGTTTATCATGAACATTACTGAAAATTCCTCTCTAGATCTCTAGATACACATCATTGTGGACAGAAAGAAATGCTACTTATCTCCATCTGAATATACTGTTTGAACATTTATTGTATGACCTTTGCAAATATCTGCTGCCCTTTATTTGAGTAACAGAATTAATCATACTGGTTAAAATCCTGCTGAGATTAAGCATCTTAAAAAGATGATATCTGTTGAAAAACAGCAACAGCGGTAAATCTATAATCCCCTTGCATTGAAAAGAAATATTAAAACTTTCCAGTGATTAAAACAAGCTCAGCTCATGGAGGTAATTTCCTTGATTGCCTTTTGAAACTTGCCATGAATAACAATCAAAGCATGATGGATCATGATTACTCCAGGAGTCAGCAGCTATGCAGGATGTAGCCTTGTACTGTATGCATGTCTGCAATTTAAAACGCTCAATTTATATAGTTCAAATTGGAACATCAAAATAGCAAAAAGGAAGACAAACTATAAAAATAGCAAGTTTTATTCAGGATAATGTGTGTAAAGTAATACGCATACTATGTGAAAACATAAAGCTCAAAATTAATTAGTACATAATATATGCTTGTTGTTTATTAATGCTGTAATGTCCATAACACCTGAAATAATTCTCAGATTTGATCTGTATGGGTCCAGCATGTATCTTAAGATGCTTTAGCATTGCATTGGTGGTTCAGTCATCAACCTTTATGGTCAAGTTAAAATCCCTAGAGCTCTAGACTTGCTCAATTGGTTAAAACTACATGTAATTTATGTTGTAATAGGGAACTATATTAAAGTATAAACTTACAAAATAATATTTTCCTGATATTGGAGAGAAAGAAAAAAAAAATCAATCAATACCCACAAAGATAGGCTGCAACTGCAAAAGGGAATACCTCAAGTAAGGATGTGGATTTAACACTAGAACGACCAAGGCAGTCCTTTTGACCATTTTTTAAATTGAAATTTTAATTGTGGTGCGTGTGTTTAAGATATGGAGCTGTGCTTTCCTGACTTTTCCTAAATACACAAATTACCCTGAGAAAGAAAGAGTCTTGTATCTACAAAACTAGAGAAATTATTACTGTCATACCTATTCCAACCAGGAGTGGTCAGAGATGACAGATATATATATATATATATATATATATATATATATATATATATATATATATATATATATATATATATATATACAGTGCCTTGCAAAAGTATTCAGACCCCTGACCAATTCTCTCATATTACTGAATTACAAATGGTACATTGAAATTTTATTCTGTTTGATATTTTATTTTAAAACACTTAAACTCAAAATCAATTATTGTAAGGTGACATTGGTTTTATGTTGGGAAATATTTTTAAGAAAAATAAAAAAACTGAAATATCTTGCTTGCATAAGTATTCAACCCCCACACATTAATATTTGGTAGAGCCACCTTTCACTGCAATAACAGCTTTAAGTCTTTTGGGGTAAGTATGTACCAGCTTTGCACACAGCGTCGGAATGATTTTGGCCCATTCTTCTTGGCAGATTTGCTCCAGGTTGTTCAGGTTGGTTGGTCGACGCTTGTGGACTGCAATTTTCAAATAGTGCCACAGATTCTCAATGGGATTGAGATCAGGACTTTGACTGGGCCACTGTAGGACATTCACTTTTTTGTTCTTGAGCCACTCCAATGTTGCTTTGGCCTTGTGCTTGGGATCATTGTCCTGCTGAAAGGTAAATTTCCTCCCAAGCTTCAGTTTTTTAGCAGACTGAAGCAGATTCTCTTGCAGTATTTTCCTGTATTTTGCTCCATCCATTCTTCCTTCAATTGTAACAAGATGCCCAGTCCCTGCTGATGAGAAGCATCCCACAGCATGATGCTGCCACCACCATACTTCACTGTAGGGATGGTGTGTCCTGAGGTATGGGCAGTGTTAGGTTTGCGCCACACATACCGCTTTGAGTTTTGGCCAAAAAGCTCTATCTTGGTCTCATCTGACCACAAAACCTTTTCCCACATCGCAGCTGGGTCACTCTCATGCTTTCTGGCAAACTCCAGACGTGCTTTCAGATGGTACTTTTTGAGTAACAGCTTCTTTCTTGCCACCCTCCCATACAGGCCAGTGTTATGCAGAGCTCTTGATATGGTTGACTGGTGCACCATTACTCCACTCCCAGCCACTGAACTCTGTAGCTCCTTCAAAGTGATTGTTGGCCTCTGTGGCTTCTCTCAGAAGTCTTCTTCTTGTTTGAGCGCTGATTTTTGAGGGATGGCCTTTTCTTGGCAGTGCCTGGGTGGTGTGATGCAGCTTCCACTTACTGATTATTGATCCAACTGTGCTCACTGGGATATCCAAACATTTGGATATTATTTTGTACCCTTTCCCTAATCTATGCATTTGTATTACTTTATCTCTAACTTCTGTAGAATGCTCTTTGGTCTTCATTTTCCTTCAGATTCACAGCCTTACCAATGATCCTTCAACAGTGGGGTTTTTATCCAGAAATGTGACAGCAACTTTAATGGTTCATAGGTGGAGGCCAATGGTAAGGTAATTGTGTCCTCGTTAGGGCAATTTCTTTCATCGGTGCAAACTGGGGGCTTCGATAGCACATGAGTTGAATACTTAATGCAAACTGATATTTTTATTTAAAAAGAGTTTCAGTGTTTAAAAATAAAATATCAAACAGAACGAAATTTCAATGTACCATTTGTAATTCAGTAATATGACAAAATTGGTCAGGGGTCTGAATACTTTTGCAAGGCACTATATATATATATATATATATATATATATATATATATATATATATATATATATTATATATATTTATATAACAATTAAATGCTACAGTATTATTTGTATTTATCAGTCAGGACTTGCCACTGTGTATTGAAGTTTGATTAAATCAGTCTGCATTCCTCAAGTGAGCAGTCTTCTGACATTTTTGTTGTTTCAGTGAGCTTCGTGATAGCCTATCAATCCGCTTTGACAGCTCATGGCACCGGGCTGTCTGTCTGCACTCTGGTTAATATACAAGCCACTTGTTTTTCAAAGAAATTCATTGTTACCCCAAATACACATTGAAAATGGATCACGGAAGACGCATGACAACAAAGCAGTGTTTGGAATTACTACAAAGTTTACTAAATAATGATTCTGATGCAGCAGAGACAGATAATGACGATTTTGGCTCTGAAGCAGACTGAGTTTGCAAAGATGAATCTTCCAGCAGCAACAGTGAGAAGGATTCCAATGAAGTTCCAGGACCAAGTGTGCAAAGAGGGTGCAGGAGATCCCATGGGAGAAGAAGCAATCCTGTGGCAGCCCCTGCAAGGATGCCAGCCACTTCACCTGCATCAGCTCTTGCATCTGATCCAGCCACTACTTTTCCTGAGGCAGCTGCTTCTCCAGCAGTAGCACCAGCACCACCTGGCACTCAAGAGGCTGGTAATGATGGCACTCTTTGGAACACTATAAATCCTGGTGTTGAAGCTGCAGGTAGATGAGATGAACATAATATTTTGAGGGAAGTTCCAGAGCACATGGGAGTGCATTGAGTACTTTTCGCCTTTTGATTGACATCTATACGCTTCACCACATACAACGTTGCACTGAAGCAGAAGCCCACCTACAACTACAATGATTCCTGGTCAATGCCCTTGGAATAATTAGAAGCTTTCATTGCACTAGTATATGCCCGTGGAGCATTTGGTGCCAGAAGCCTACGTTACTGTTGATAGCTGTGCCAAATGTGCAAAGACGGCCTGCAGTAACTGCACTGCATATTTTGAAAAGCGCAGGATCTGTGTGATTTGTGCCAGCACTTAGTAAATGATTATAAATGAAGCCCATCCTGTTCAAATGTTTATTCATGCCATTTCGATTATATATGTCTGTGTGTAAACGAATAGCTTCGGTTGCGTATATGCGCTTTGTTATGTAGGCAATAAAAACCCATTTATTAAAAAAAAATGGTAATACTTATGTAACAATGTAACATCGTTTCAGTTGTACAGTTTTGTATGTAATGATATACCTGTATATCCACACATTTATTTTCAAATTTGTTTTAATTTAATTTTGTACTGTTTTTTGAGGTTGCGGTTTATGTAATATGTATGTGTATAAACACATTTCTGCTCAATTGTCTGTTTATTTACAATGTTTCGGATGTGTAGATGCTTTATATGATGTTCCTGAGTAATACTATGACTTATATTCAATTGCTCATCCTAATATTAATGTTGTTTTTGATATGCCAGTCAAATTGACTGCTCATGGTTGTTCTTGGTATAGGTATAAACACAATAGTTCTAACTGAGGAGGAAGATTTTTGATTTCTGAAGGCCAGACATCTGAGAACCATCAATTAAGAAAAATTCCACCAAAACCGATAGAAGAAGCATCCGTATGAAGTGAGGGCAGAAATTAAGTCATCATAAAACAGAGAAAGACAGCTCCAGTGATGGAGAGAAGGGAGTATAGACATGAATTTGAAGGCATCAAAAATGTCTGCTTTAGCTAACCAGGAACCCCATCCTGATATTTAGATGGAATGGAGAGCATCAGATATGGTGAGGTAATGAACAGAAGACTGATCCGAGGGAATGAGATACTTAATGCTGCTGATAGAAGAGCCACGAGGGGCATAGAAGTCAATGATAAGGCTTCTTGTCTGACATTTTCCTTGTAGCTACTCTAATAGAATTGATGCGGAATAGAGGGAAGGGAGGGGCTGAAAACAGGCCCTCCATGAATCCCTTTGAGATCTCAGAACTAAAGAGCGAATCGATGACTTCTGGTTCCTTTATAGCAGATTGGAGGTTTTTACAAGTAGAGGAAGAAGAGATGGATTATAAACCAGTAGAAAAACCATTAGTAAGGCAGAAATTAGATAATGAACAAAAAAACGATCAGGGTGATATTGAAGAACATATGATAGAGCCAGGATGTTGATGGGGTAGAGACAATCAGTAATGATAAATGTCATTTAGATGAAAGAGGGCAGAGAGAATGTGAATGAGCATCGCCACAGAAACTGCACATATGTAAAAAATGGCATCCTTTGAAAATGCAGAAAAGGAATTTAAATTATTGCACACCTGTCTGCCACCTGAATATTTGAAGAGAATCATTGCTTGTGAAAAAGCCGGCGGAGCTCTAGAATGAATAGGAGAAACTGCAGGAATGGAGTGCAGGAAAAAGGAGTGTTGTCACGAGCAGGCGAAGAATGATTTGAGGCTGAAGAGGAGGCTGAAGAGGAATCTGCTGCTTTTGGACACAGAGAGGTAGAATGGGCGGTAAACTCTGCAAGTGTTAGCACAGAGACCACTGAAGAATCTATTAAAGAGATCGTGATCAGGTTGAGACCAGTCAATCAGTGCATTATCCAATGCTAATCGAGAAGCTGCTTTTGCTGAAAAAGTTTTATAATACTTATAAAAAATGGTACCGCCATATCTGACCGAGAGATCAGTAATGTTAAATAAATATGAGTCCAGTTCTTGTCGTCATTGAGCATAAACTTCACAAAGGACACCGCAAAAAACAGAAAATCCAAGCACACATTCTCCAAGAGTGAGTGTTTTACACAGCCAAGGATTCCAAGATTTTAGAGTAACAGACAGATCTCCCTGTGATCCAGAAATTCTGAGGTTGCAATACGAATAGAGACCAAATTAACATCTCTACCTTCAATAATATTGCGTCTCAGTTAAGAAGAGTGAGAGTGACGATGAACAACTGAAGCAGATGTGGTTCCTGTACTAGAGGCAGTCACTAAAGTGAAGATGGCAAATCTAGACTAGGTGTGGGCATGGCTGAAGCAGTGGGAGAGACAAGCGCTGTTGCTGTTGCCACTGATGAAGAAGTAATGGCTGCCGGTTCCAGTAATGGCTGCTGTCTAGCGCATCCAGGCAATCAGATACCCTAACCCTAACCTGAGTTGCTTGATATTGTTAAAAATTTGATAACGCAAAACGGAGAAAGGAATCAGAAGTTGAAAACTGAAGGGTTGTAGCCACTGGATTGGAGGCAAGTGAAGCTTGCACAGCAGCAGAGGTGGAGCATGAAATTGCAGGTTTGGATCTCTGTTGTGACTTTTGAAGGGAAAAGACAGGCTCGGCCACTATGGAATTACAATATGAAACACATAAAGCTGCCCAATCGCTCCCTGCTTCAATGGGCAATCTTTTTTTGACAAGAGCTTCCACAAGTTTTTCGATGGGCCAGTCCTTGTAAAGAAAGTTGCGCTGGAAAATTATCCTGAGGTTTGATGTGTTTAGAGCAGCGAAGAGGAATGGCAGCGGGCACAGCTGGATAAACGGAGATTAAAGCAGCCAGATTGGAAGAAGCTAGATGGAAAGCAACATTGTCAGATGGAGGAGAAGCAGGACAGGCAGAAGTTTTTTCAGTAGATTATTTGTTGAAGGAAGACAGCCCGAAGCAGAAAAGTTTTTTGTTTTAAGATTGTGTTTGCAAGTCTGTGTGGTAACCACAAACTGAAAAAGCAAGACAAGAATTAGGAAGCTGGTTATAGTTTAAGTAGGGTGACTGACAGGTAATTGTGATGACACAAGGGAGGAGCCCCAGCTCCAGCCCAATGAAATACACTTACTAAAAAAAAAAGGGCCCAGTGTTATTTAATGACTTACCAGATAATTTAGAAATGATATTATTGTTTCACAGTTTGAGGATAATTAAGCTACAGTATATAAAGGATACCCAGGTTTTGTACAAGAAGATAAACAAATTGGTAATATGATAACAAAATGAACATTGCAAACATGTGGACAATATGCTTACACATGTATTGGGTATAGTCTAGTGTGTTGATAAAGGACACATTTTGTACATCTGCATTGGAAAGATAACATCATACATTGACTATATATGTGGACTGGCAGCTAAAATATGGTTAAGCATGTTGGACAAAGTGCAAGCACAAGCTTTGAGAACTTGAATTGGATTTTAAATGTCGTCTAATTCCTGCTTGACAAGTGGAGTCTAATGAAATGCCATTGGAACGAAGAAGATTAAGAGCTGAACTATGGGTGCATCAAGTGTGTTGGGGGAAAAAAAAAACCTACAATTATAAAAAAATATATTTTGAGAATATCATGCAAAGGATAGGGAAAAGGAAAGAAAAAGAAGAAAAAAACATGTTGCGTTTAGATGAAGCTTTTGGTAGACGTACAGTAATCAACATTTATATATGTATACAGATAAGTCAAAAATAGAAATGGAGAAGTAGCCACAGCAATTTTTATTTTCAAGTCTTGGATTTAAAAGAGTTACAGAATTACAGATACATTGTCTGAATGTGCTGCTGGAGTTATCGATTTTGGCCGATAATAGCTCTGAAAAAATGATAATAATTTCCCACACAATGGCATCTTTAAAATCTATTGAAACATGGTGTTTGAAATCATGACAGGATTTTTTTTATATCATTTTCGGTCTTGGCATATATTATATCAGTATGGGTACCAATTCAAAAAGTGAAATGAAAAGTATTTTTAGAGACAAAATCTATCTGGCAAGTAAATGATTGGATCTGCCTCATTTGTAAAGTAAATCACCTTGCCTGACACTTTTTCATCTGGAATATGGTTACCTAATCTCATACTCAATGCATCTTTATCTACTACTTCAAGAGTAAGTAACTTAAAATGGTATTTCAATTACACTTTAAATTATCCTCAATATTTTTGGGTATTCACAATCCTACAGAATGCTTCTGAGTTCTGTTGCTCAAAGGAGCTCAAAGCCAGACATAGGGACATTAAAATATATTAACTTAAATACATGAACAACAGAACTTAGGACAATGTAGAATTATTGCAAACACAATAAATGACCCTTTATATGGGAACATATGGAAGAAGGGAATGCATGATGACCTCATATGATGATGCCATTACCCACTCACATAAAGCAATGCAAAAAGGTTTTTTGCGTTTTTTAATGTCAAAAACTCTTTTTTTAAAAATCTGTTTTCAATATTTTGTGCATAAAGGGTTAATTGATGTTAGACTGTTCCAGGACAATTATGTAATATAACCATTAATACGTTATCGTATCAGTATAACAGTGTTGTGGTTAGTAGTAGAAATAGAAGAATTCAGGAAGCTGCTGGAGGATTCTGCTCCTGTCCATATAAGTAGGTAAATAGTTGTAATTTAGAGAGTAACAGGATCCAGGGATGTGAACTTGTCAATTAAAGATGTATTGGATTGTACCTAGCTTCAGTTCACCCCATCTTGTAAATGAAAAGATTAAAAAAAACAAAACAGTTTGAATAAATTCAACATGAATCTTTCTTTATATTGTCTTTCTGTCTGTTCTTTGACAATCACATACAATATACAGGTATACAAATCCAGAAGAAGCAACGTACCATTTTTTCAAGGTTCTTGCGATCCAGATTTCTTTCTTTTTTACAGGGAAAACATGGCAACACGACTTGCTGCCTTATGCTTGTCTGTTGCTATTGTAACAATCCCAATTAAAACAGCAAAACAGAGTTATGACCTTGACATGCAGTACGTTGGCAGTTTCACAGTTTCCACAGATAAAGATACTGTAATAACAAAGGGTATTCTTGCTAGTGAAAGTGGCATCAATAAATACTGTATTAGTAAGCAAGTACAATTAAAAGCATTTTGTTACTCTGAGGCATGGATACATATTACCAGATTATATGGCACAATATGAAAATATATTTGTTTTTAAATTCATCATCACTCATCCCTAATTACTTCTATAAGCCCTAGAACAAATTTATTTTTAACATAACAAACAAAAACAAAAAAACAACATTTCAGTAAGAACAATCTTGTGTTAAATAACCACCTTCATTATTATACAAAATCTTACAGATTTCCAAAAACATTGAACCCAAACTGGTTGAACAGAAATAAAAGTAAAAATAGTTGGAACACAGCTTCATTTCTTGGAGCATCCTGGTGCCGCTAAAAAACAAACAATAAAATAATAAATCAATGCAACATGTTCAATCCGGTGAACTAAATAATTAGGCAGAGGAGCATCGTAGGCTGGACGAGGCTGGGAGTGAGGTGGTGGTGGTTGGGGAGGAGATGGTAATTCCAAAGCACGGCAAGACTGAGTTTGTGAAATAGGTATATAAATGCACCTTAATGCAGGGGTGTCAAACTCCAGTCCTCAAGGGCCGCAGGGTCTTTTGGTTTTTATTCCAACTTAAGCTCTCAATTAACATCATTGATTTAATTGTTGAATTTGACATGTTTCATCTTTTTCAGGGTCTTTTACAGTTGATGATTTTTAAAAAGCATTTGATTCAAGGTACACTACCTATGAAACATTTTGAGGCCGAAGAGAAGTGTTAAATGTGTCCAGTTAATCAAATAATTAGACCAATTAAGTAACTGAGAGCTCGGGTGGAAGGAAAGCCAGGAGACACTGCAGCCCTCCAGGAACTGAGTTTGACGCCCCTGCCTTATAGGTTCATTGGAACTTGCTGACAATAGGCTTGTAGATTAACCAATGAATGTACCAGACACTTGTACTATAGATTTCCTGCCTGAAAACCTTTCTAAACTTTATTGAGCAAAACAGAACATTTCATTAAGTTGTAATGCAACACAGATTTATAAGGTTGAACGCGGCATTGTCTATATCAGTTTTTTTTTTTTTTGTATTAAACCAATATTTCCCAGATAATATTCTGCCTACAAACTTTTTGTGCTGCCAAAGTTTGCATTGGACTCAATAGGTAACTTCCCATTTTGCTCTGTTTTTATACTGTCCACCTTGCAATCAACACAAAAAAAGAGAATATGTTGTTTCCTTAATTTTTGTTTATTCTTTACAGAAATTGACAAATACGAAGGGGATGAAGCCAAAAAGGAAGATGAGGAGAAGAAATACCTTGATGTCATCAGCAACAAAAATATTAAATTGTCAGAAAGAATACTGATTCCTGTACAACAGTATCCAAAGGTACAGTAGGTTCTAACTGTGGTTGTTAAAGTTGTGAGCCCTGTCTCTATGATAATGGTTATTTACTGACAAGTATTCTTCTGTCCATTGTCAAATGATTTTACAAAGCTTACAGTTAGTACATGGCTGTCATTTAACAATGAAATACCAGGATAATAATGCAATAATAAGGGCAACTGCCAAAACAATAAAACAATTACCAAATAATAATGAAAACATTAACTAATAATACAATTAAACAATAACAGAATTTAGGCTGGCAGGCAGGCTTTTAACCCTGTCCCTGTCGCCACACACACACATAGATTTGAATTAGAATTTCCACCAACTCCAGTGAGGATTTAAAACAGTTCATTTCCACCCAGCTCTGGGTTTCACATGGAACATGTCAGAAAATGGCTTTCTTAGACATTTCCATCACTGTTTTGAATTCCACCATTAACACCACTGTCTACTACAAACCAACTGGTTCGCATTCATATCTGCAGTATGACTTTTCTTACCCTAAAGCTTGCCGTGACTTGATTCTCTATTCAAAACTGTTAAAACTGAGACGATCAAGATTTCTTCTCCAAAACTGAGGAAATGTGTGTGTTTTTTGGAAATTGTGGCTTTCCTAAAATTTAGCATAACTAAAGTTAAATCCCGCATTTCAAATATAAGTAGAAACAATGCTTTATATAATAACAACATACAACACACATATGATAGAATCCCCCTGGTCCTCACTTACCTCCCTACCAACAGAAAGATACAGACAATTGTGCAAAAAAACTTTACAATTTTACAACAAGACCCATCTACAGCGCCTATTTTCAAGACCCCCCCCCTTGATGTCATATAGAAGAGACAAGAATATAACAGAATATGTGGTACCTTCTGGAGAAATGTTGAAAGTCGCATATTGATGGAATAGACCACTATGTAATACGTGTAAATACATTCATTCTGAAACAGAGATTGGAGGCCTTAAATCTTCACTCAACACTCATGAACATTTTACATGTAAATCTAAGGGAATAATTATCTGCAAAAAATGCAACAAATTGTATATTGGGGAAACTAAAAGGCGTTCAGCAGACCGGTTTGTAGAAAACTTAAGAAGCATTCACATTAACACCACTGCATTTCCAGTAGCTCATCACTTCAACAGTGATGATCACACTGCTGAAGACATCACAGTCAATGTGATCAATCAGTGCTATGGAACAAATGTTGCTCGGAAACAAAAGGAATGAGAGTTTATCTTCAAACTGGGAACGTTGGAACCTCTGAGAATGAACATTCTATTCTAATAATCATGACACCATCCACAAAATTTGTGTATCATTACAATTCTTGAATAACAAGTTTACTGTACAGTGTAAACTTTTCTTTTTAAACAGCTGAAGGGCTTTTGACTGTATCATCTTGAAAATAAAAGATTTTTTAGTCTTTTATTGTGTACATTTTTTAAAAAACTTTTATTTCATATGTCTTCAATTTTGTATACTGTTGCTTTATATCTATGTGGTCAGATTTTGTATCTCCTACTCAATGTAGCCAAGCTAGCTGCAAAGGAAGTGTGTCAGCACATAGCCAGGAGGAGTGTGTAGGGAAGAAACCGACAAGAACATTGTTATCATTGTGGCTAATATTCTTTCACACAGGTGAAGCACACATATGACATATTCTTTATTGTTTTTCTTTAAGCTTTATTGTATTCACCTAAAGCAAAGAACTTTGTTAAATTAAACAATGTTCATCCTGCTTTGGCACCAAAGACAACATTATCATCTTTTTTTATCATTCATGATAAACACAACGACAAAACCTGGTTGTTTGTTTGGCTGTGTTCTCCTTTTTAACCAGATTCCCTTTTATTTGTAATAAGGCTATAGTTAAATGTATTTGCTATCGCTGGTTTCCAACAATAGGATCCCACAGTCCCCCAGTGACCTTTGATGGACTGTAGTGTCAGGCAGTGTAAATGAGGCATTTGTGATCTTTTGCTCTTACCAGCCAGTAAAGCCACAAATTAATCAAAGAGGCATCTTGAATAAGCAACCACAAAGAGGTGATTTAGCAGTAAAGTATAGGAACTGTGAATTGTCGACCCTTGAAAGAACAAGGGAGCCCTACATTTTTAAAAAGCTATTTCATAAAAAGAACTTCACTGAGGTACACATTCATCCTTTTCACTCTGTGCTCCAGATGACTGAAATGTAAGTTTAAATCAGTTAAATGTCAATCCATTTGTTGCCTCTGCCTACTGTAGCTAGTGGCCCTTATGTTTATGGCCACAGGAGTCTACATTGCGTGGTTTATATTTCAATACAATACCCATTACACGCATGCATACCTTTTATAGTATGGAGAGTGAGCATCATGTTAATTTTCTTCTACATTCTGCTCCATCACAGACTGACAGTTTGTTCCTATAACGACAGTGTAAATTGAAGGCAACTGTATTGATGTCTCTCTGCTACTTGTGTGCGAAGATGCTTGCTGAATATTAAAATCCTAATGCATTGGACGTTTCAAAGTAAACAAGCACTTATTTCTGTCCACATATTTTTTTTATTTCAATCTTAAGAATTGACAGACATTGCATATGACCACGGTGATCCATGGTGGTTAGTAAATATGTCCCATTATTTTTATAATTATCTGTGTTTATGGTGGTCCTTATTTGGAAAACATAAGAAATATATAAGACATTTAAGTGAATGGCTGGTACAGTGTGATAAAAATGTTGAAAAAAAAAAGCATTCCAGGGATAAAAAAAAAAAAAAAACTGCCAATAAAGAACGTGCAGCCAGCTTCCACTCTGAAAGTCTAATGAAAAAGGGATTCCATTTTTCAGTGAAATGTCATTGTGGGTGGATGACAGCACAAGCAATTTGCATCTTGTGTTCTACTTTTTTAATGATAAGGCAATTATAATGTTTCAAAGATAGAGTAAGTGTCCTAGAATTCTTGAATGTTCTTGCCACTTTTTAGAATCTTCTTGAAGTTGAAAAATATCCCAGAAGAAAGAAAGGCCTCACTTTACCCTCGTGAATTAACTACAAAGCAAAGAAAGCAATACAGTAGTTAAATCTCATGTGTATTTCAAGTAAAAACAAAGTAGACAACACATTTTTTAAATAATCCCTGCCATTGTTTCTTTGCATAAACAGTGGCCACAGACACATTTTCATAAAGTAATAACATATTGTTTTTAATTTTAATAAAATATAGGTGAAAAAGGTGGCATTGTACAATGAAACAAAACTATATTTACTCACTGTTTTATTTCAACTTTTTTGCAAATTCCATTTAACAAAAGCTAGATTTGCATCATTAAAATGCAGATTACTAAATAAGTTTAGACAAAACGTGTATCTGCAAGACGAATTATTCTCTTAATAGAGCCAAATAGTATGTGTACCATGGCAGCCACCCTGAAGCCAATGACAGATCTCTGCAGGTGTGTGCTTTTATACAGCTCTTAATTGTACTGCCTCTGCTATTCATCGGCTCCAGCTCATCCAAACCTCTGCTGCTCGCCTTGTCTTTTCCCTTCCTTGTTTCTCCCATGCTACGCTGCCGCTCCGCTCCCTCCACTGGTTCATTATCGCTGTTCGCATCTAATTCAAAACTCTTGTATTCGCCTATTGCTGTCTTGACCTTTCTGTTCCCTCCTATCCCCAGACCATCATTTCTTACTCCACCCCCTCTGGCCTCTTCTGCTCCCCCGTTTCCAGAGCCTGCTCCTTCTCCACACTTGCCCCTACCCACGGATATGAGGACTGCTCAGTCCGTGACCACCTCAAGACACACTTGTTCCGACAGCTTATGTAAATCTCACAACTCGACTATACTGGACTATATGGCACCCAATTGTACCTACTTGAATCAGTTTGTACTAAACTGCTCCATACCTTGCCATGTTCTACAACTACTCTTAATTATAACTAATTCCTGTATAGTGCACTTGTTTTTAGTCTTATATGTAATTTAATGTTTAATGTAATATTTTGTATCAACTCTAAGTCGCCCTGGATAAGGGCACCTGCTAATAAATAAATAATAATAATAATTAATCGCTTCTACAATGGCATTTTTAGGGGCTGGTAAAATCAGACTTTACAGTGGCTGAACATAATTTACAGCAGGATTATGGGGGTTGTGCACCTGCAAATCAAATGTGCTTGTCATTACATCTACCCCTTAATGTGCACTTTACAGCTACATTTAGTGCCCTTTCATAAATGAAGCCCATAGACTTCAATATACTTTTTTTGGAACTTAATGTTGATGTTGTTTCAATAACAACATTTTTTTTTTCCAAAAGGTCATTCTGCATTCACTTTATTTTAAATTGTGTGAACTTAACAAACTTGAATATTTACAGTTATACAATTAAATTATTAAGAAAAGAAACACAAGGGATATGGTTTGAAAATGTTTCATATTTAGTTCCCCCAGCTAAGATTGGACAACTTGGCATCACCAGGACACAAATCTCTGCACATAACGTGGGTGTGCCTTGAACAAGTGACCAGTTGGGAAGCCTAATATTCTCTAAGAAACTCTTCTAGTTTTGCATATAATTGCACACAACATGTTTATGTTTTGGAGAATACCTCATTTTGTTTGTGGAGTCTTCTGTTATACATCAATAGAAAGTGTCTGTGTCTTAATTTTGGGGTGTTTGTTTGCATTTGGCTTGATTTCACTTTTGTTAGCTTGTCAAGTGGAGGAGGGGTGAGGCAGATTTAGTACGTAGGTACAATAGTTAACGTGACGAGGAAAAGTAAAAAAAAAAAAAAAAAAAAAATTAAATTACTATTTACAATACACATAAGACACATCTGTACATATAGTAAGAAACTCCTTTACCTCCTCTGTTCTGTTCTGTTAACTACACGGCTAACTAGGTTGTATTTGATGCAGCCTTTATGAAATCGGAGGACTGGAACTTACAGAGTGTCTGGGGAGTGCTTGAGATGCTCAATTACTTTAACGTTGACCTCAGGAATAACTTGAAACATGTATTATGAGTAGACATAATGAACATACTGCTGCAAAGAGCATTTACTCAGATTCCAGAAACCAAAGAGAAGACATTTTTAGTGTGAGATAAATGTTACACGAAAGATGAGACACAATATGCTTTATAATAATTGCTCTTTGAAAGTTATTTCAACGTGAATTGTCTACGGTGTCTAATATTTCTGTAACCTCTCAAACAGACAAATATAAATTACAGTGAAATAGTGAGCAGAATTATGTGCTTATTTAGTAAAAAAGAGATGTGATAATGCTGTTATGTACGTGGTTATCTGGACAAGTGGAGTCAAGACAAGCCCAGGTGTAAAGGTAAAAATAACAGGAAGTTTATATTTAACAAATGAAATGACAATGTAATAATTGAATGCCATTTTCTATTTGAAGCTTTTTTTTTAAATCAGCTGTTTTGTCCCAGATCTCCAGTACACAATTCCACTATAGCCTTCCTATTGAAGTCACTACTAGACTTATCTTTTTAGCAGCCAGCTAGACTCCAGTGTAATCGTTATTGCTTCTGCTGCTGCCACTCAACCAAAACACACACTGACAATCTTCTGCAAATTCCTTTCAGTAAGCGCTTCTATCCTCTGTTTATTCTTTGGTGGGGGTAGGAAAAGATAGTTGCATAAAGGCCATCTCTAATTCTAGGAGACTTGTGCAATTGCTGCTTGACTGGACCTAGGGCTACCTCCTTTGCTAACCTGTGCTGGTGGAGTACTTTCACCTTGGATTGGACCCCACCAGTAGCAACAACCAATGTACCAGTCTTTTTAAGTTCTTTAATAGGCACAATTCAGCAATTGTTCTTTTGCAGTTCTCTAAGCACATATACCACAATGGCTACAGGTTCTTTCTTCTGGTATGTGTACAGGGTGTACCTACATCATTAGGGATGATGAGCATGTTGTTTCCTTATCACACAGCTGCCTGCTGCTTTCTCATCCTAAGTTTGGCAGGAAGTGGTTCTTAGTTTGTGTTTGTTTTTAAAAAAAAGTGTGTTTTTTTAGAAATCAAGAGCTGTCCACATCTTGTTGTTTCCTGGGCTCAGCTTTCCTCAGTCAATGGGCTCTTTGTCTGCTTGAAGGAGGGTGAAACCTATAAAACTTGTCAGTAACTGTAGCTACACAAGACCAGGAACCCTCTTTCCATAGGCAATAGTCAGCACATATCACAAAAAAATCAATGGCCATGTCCTCTGTGTTTCAACCAGGGCCAGGAAAGACAGTGGAACTGCTTATAAGTATGCAATCTTTTCTTGAGATGAACTGCTTGCTGTTGAAGAAGCATGTCTTCCATTATTTAATGATTTGGTCTACATATGAGAGTAATGGGTTTTAACAACTCAACCAGCACTGGACCCTTAGCCATTCAAAGGTCACTGATGTCTTGCAAGTTTAATGCTACAAAAGAAGCTACAAAACTACAGATAGCATACCAGCGCAACAGTCCATCACATGTACCTTGCAGACATCGAAAAGGGTCAACAAGATTACAGAAGAGAGCAGTAAAAAGAGTGGAAATGGAACAGCTTTCCATCACTATGGTAATAGTATCTAAAAAAAGAAAAAAGACTTCACAGTGTACATTTTTTGACATTGAATGGCTTATCCACTATTACTTACAATATGCCTAAAATGTGCACTTAAAAATACTAAAATAAACTGAATTAAATGCAGCACTATTGTGTGTTTAATAGTTCTGGTAAATGTATAGCTGACTATACTTTCTTCACCTTTTTATTTTGTTAAGAAAAAATAATCCAGAAAGAAAACATGTTTTTCTTGAAAATTGACCTAGCAATTGGTTCTTAAAATAAGCAAGCATGCATTTCATTGATGGAAAACACACTATAAAATTGCAATGTGCTGAACTGTATAACATCAAAACCGTGCATCAGTAGTAAGTATGTCTTATGCTGTTTTCACCTATGTGAAATGTGCAGATGTAAATTGTCCAGTCAATATCTTTCCACTACAGCCTGCATTGGTTCAGTTAGTAGTTTGATGGCAGACTTTTCCCTGCTAAATATGGCTTATAAATGTAATCAACGTCAATCAACTTTAAACATTTTAACTTCAGGTGCATAATACATTATGTACTTATCTATAATTTCATGTACAGCTTCTTCACATTTTCATATTGAATGAACCTTTTAACAAGGGTTTGTTTTAAACTTACAAATGAAAATGAAATGCACAGTAGGCAGTTTGTCCTGTAATTGTCAAAATGTGTGGTCTTTTAATCACAGAAAAACATGGGTAACCAGTCTACATTTCTTTATTTTTATGTTTCCCCTACATGAAGGGCATATTAATTTTCAAGAAGTTCTACGAGAGAAGTATAGCAATGCATGTGCAATGCAGTATGAGTGTGTTGTAAATGAAGTAATGCACAAGGCAATACATCAGGTCTGTAACTGTTCGTGCAAGCAAGCTTGTTTGTATGATGGTTAAGATTAAGAGAAGAGCACAGGAGGCACTGCTGCATCATGTTTGACAAACCCCAACATGTACTGTATGCGTGGTTCCAAAATAGACAACCTATACCTCTGCTTTAACCTTTCAGGGTGCACTGTAAAGATGCACGCCCGTTTTGCATTTTTGTTAGATTCCGAGAACCTTTACAAAGTATTATTTTCTTATTCGTACATCATTTTTGTTAAAATGTTCACACTTGTGTGCTATGCAGGCATGGAGGAAGGCCTAACCAAACTAGGCAGCTGGTGTCAAAATTATTATGTGCAAAGCCCAGCTCCCATGACGTTTAGCACCACGGTAACTGGCATCACACTAAAGAATCCTATCCAAACACGCTCTTTGGTATGAAGTGATCAATAGCAAATTGAGTTTATTCCATCTATTATGCCCTTCTATAGAGAAAATAGCTTTATGACTGACTTAACTAGGGTGACTAGACATCCCAGTTTACCTGGGACAGTCCCAGTTTTCCATCAAAGGTCTTGGTGTCCTAACATCTTGCTCAAAATCTTTAAAAAGTTCACGATAATGTGTGCTGCGTAAGTTAAAAAGCTATATCTTTTCAGTCCACTCAGCTCATTCTAATATTAGTATCTGCCCCACAAGCTACCATTGTAAATTGTTGGATATTTCCCTGTAGTGTTGTGTTCTTCTGTAGAATAGTTATTAAGCATGAACAAGCTCATTTGCAATAGCAAAGGAATATTAATGCCTTTGCCAAAACATTAATTTCCAACCAGTACATTTCGTTTCATATTTGTTAAAATTATGATGTTATTAGTTATGAAAGTAATTTCATAATCTCATGTACCCTGGGAAACACAATTTAAAATCTGCACATGGGCCATACAATCAAAACAGAAAACAGGTTATATATGAGTGTGACTGCACAATACAAGCTGAATCAAAAACCTGTCTTTAAAATTTTAAATAATAATCATTACCTGACTGATATAGGGGTGCCATGCTTTGCCTAGGGTGACAAGTTGCCTAGCATTGACGCTGTTGGTATGTATGTAAAAAGGAGTTTCATTCATTCTGAAGCCCAGTAGTTTGCCACAGAATTCAAAGCTTCTTAATACCACCTTGCAAAGCAAAAATCTGAGCCTGTGGTTTCATGTCTGTTTGTTGAAGGACTAGGAATTAATTTGATTACTGGTGTTGCCTACTGTACTACCAGTAATGTCAAAGACACAACTACTATGGAAACATCCCAACCATTTTGAATTTCAAAAATCAATCTGATATAAATCTACTGTATTTGATCAAGGGTTAGTATAAGATTTGCTTTTGCTGTTTTGGAATATAGATATATATATATATAATATATATATATATAATATATATATATATATATTGGGTGACACACATACATATCACTTATTTTTAAAGACAATCATGTAATTTTAATAGTGTTTAAAACATATTTTGTCAAGGTAAATTAGGTGTAAAAGTTAAAAAATGGATCATGAAATGCTTTAAATTGACATTTAAAAAATAGTTTGTAACTAATACATGTTAGCATACGCACTGTGAAATTACAATTCAGACCCAATAATGTAATTGCTTTTTAAATTATATTTGAGTTGGGAGGTAACATTAAAACATTTCAGCATGATGTTCAGCTACATAGATGAACCCAGATATTGCGTTCATTAGAAAACAAGTTGACCCCCATCTCAGGCAAGAGTTGTGCATGCTTAAAGGTCTTTATTTGTGTACAACATTGTTGAAACATCACAGTATATGCAGTAAACTGTAGCATTTACCTTCTGTATTATTGTTGTGTATCATACGCTAATAATAATAATAATAATAATAATAATAATAATAATAATAATAATAATAATATTCAGTTTATGAAAATACATATACGTACCAGTAAACCTCTTTGTCATACTTTTACTGTATATTGCTCACAGGTGGACAGTACTTTTCAGAGGCAATTCTTATCTTTATTTTGTTTTTCCCTTGTGGAGGCTCACATCACTTCACAGCAGCCCCAAATGAGAAAAGCAACAGTAATGCACTTACATTGAGCCAAATGGTCATCTCATACATATGGCAAAAATGTACCAGTTACTCAACAAGTGCAGTCACAGCTAGCAATTAACCTGTTTGAACCTAATTGCCTGCTAGAACAAATCATTTATTTTACAAAAATGTGTTCCTGTACTCAGTACGTTAAGGCTTACAGCAATATATAATTGATTTTGAAACACCTTTTAGGTTCGTTTGATTTCCCTGAAGATTTGATTGAGCACATATCTGTCTTTCAGCTTCTCCTAGTGTTTTAACATCAACCTCTGACCTCAACCTTTGAAACACATCATGCTCTCTGTTGTGATTCAAAAGGTTGGGTTTTCCTGTAATGCAGTGGTACATTTAATCTGCTCTAAACATACATGTAGAAAAAATGCTACTACAATGCCTTGTATAGTGTAATAATTCACCCATTCTGTTCACTAAATGTAAACATATTAACATGAAATAAATTAATGGTATTCTCTTCATAATGGCTAGTTGTATAACTAATTAAATCACTGGGATAGAGTAATACATCAGAAATATTTGATGTGACCTTGAGTATATTATTTCAATCTTTTTTCTTTAGCAACACCATAAATCTATTTATGAACAATTCTCCACTGGGGATGCAACTTATCATTCGTAGACACAAACACAGACACACACACACACACACACATACTGTATAGTTGATATTGGCTCTAGTGCATAGTGAAGACCTGGGCTTATCTGCTTCACTTTACTATGACCTTTACATCAAGGTTCAGGCAAGCTTTTAAATGCTAAATAATTGCACTACATGAACTACATGGAAAAGCTGTTTAATACAAAAGGGGACCGACATTGCTCAAAATGTGTGTTAAAGATAAGGCTCTATATACAATTAAGAGAAAAGGTCTATTGATACTGCAGTAGTCTGTGCGGTTATCCCATTACTTTAATATCAGGTGGTAGAACAAGCACAGATCAGAGAAGTGTTTATTTTTACCATAGGGGTAGCAGGGGGTGGCTGATTTTTTAAAATAATGTATCTTTCCATCTGCATTATATTCAGGCTCATCCTTTGGTGACATTCACATTAAACTAACTTCCATTCTAACAGTTCTCAAAATCTACTCGCCAGGGCTGAGCATTGAGAAGTCTGCCAAGGACTTTAAATCTTGTGGTTACCGTGTCTAATTGTTTTTGTTATTGCCAATCACCAGCTGCATCACTGTTTGCAGGACTTTGTAAGGGGTCACCAAGTGGCTCATCTGATAAAAGCACGCTCGCCTGATGTGCAGGGTTAGTCACATCATGGCTGTGCAAAGCTGCAGGTCTTCACCGGGGATTCCAGAGGAAGTGTCACATTGGCCCTGGTGCTTCCATTACAGCAAACCCTACTGCTCAGGCACCTGGTGAGTTCAAACGGACATCTGCAGGGCTTGCCTTTGTCCTCCAGAGGCCAGTAGCTTGCCAGCATCTGCTCTGGAGTTCCTGGGCGTAAAAAGGCAATTAGCCTGGTCATGGGATTGGAGAGTGCCCACTGACCTTCAGGTGTTGTTGGGAATTGATGTGGGGAGGGAACATAACTGGACCTTTTAAATTCTACCAAAAATAGGGGGTAAAATACTGGGCACTCTAATTGAATTTAATTTATTTTTTTTAAGATTTTGAAGTACAGAGTTGGGCACATTACTGAAAATATACTGAAAGTATTTCTTGCTACTCGTTTCTTCAGAAAAAAATTAAATAAAATGTCTTTACTTATTGCTTAATAAAAAAAAAATAATAGTGCGTTATATTACTTGTTATATTTCTTTCTCTTCTCTTTTCCTGAGAAAGAGTTGTTGTGACTTGTGTACTTTTTAACTATTGTATATGTCTGATAATTCATTTATTAAATGTTTTACAATTTTTGTAGTATAAATACATTTCATTTTTGGCATATAAACAATGTACTGTATATTTCTTTACTTTCAATCATTTTGCATTATGAAGACAAAATCATACAAATGTTAGAATTCAATAAAACCAAGAATAGCAAATCAACAATAAGAACAAAAAACTCTGTAGAAAAGCAAACTATATGGTGATAAAGCAGTAAATGTAAAAATGATTGGTTGATGCAATAAAAATGGACACCACTGTCTAATCAAGCAAGCAAAGAAATAAATAAAAGTGGTATGTACAGTCAAGTAAGCGTTGGTAGACACATTTCCTGTGTTTTTGAAGTGTATCATCAAAATCGGCATGTGGGCCTATGGCAAAGTGCACTTTATTAATTCACATGCAATTGTACCGCTACTCCAATTGAATGATTGATTAGCAGTTGAGTCTTGGTACAGCTGCATAAAAGCAGCATGTTTTCACATGCTCGGGTTGTGTGTTCGGTGAGTGGAGAACAGGTGTGGAGAGGAGAGAATTAAGAACGAGAAAACGAAACAAAGTAATTTATATGACCATTGTTTTCATTCACCTTGTTTATCTGTTAGTCCACTGTTTGTGTAACTGTTAGTCCATTTTGTTTGTCTGTTTATTTTGGCTTCACGTGCCATGTTCTATTTTTGTTACAACCGTTTTCTTTTCTGTTCTGTTTATTTATTAAATGCTGAGCTAGACCATTCACTCAGCTCCACCAAACTCCACCTCTCTTATTGTTTATTTCCTGTTTCTGGTCTGACGTCACCCACTCCGGCTGTCTTTGTGACAGGGCTACACATTTTTTTGTTCCTAGTGCCTAACCTTAGAACATAAGAACATAAGAAAGTTTACAAAAAAGAGAGGAGGCCATTCGTCCCACCTTGCTCGCTTGGTCATTAGTAGCTTGTTGTTCCCAGAATCTCATCAAGCAGCTTCTTGAAGGATCCCAGGGTGTCAGCTTCAATAACATTACTGCAGAGTTGGTTCCAGACTCCCACAATTCTCTATGTAAAAAAAGTGTCTCCTATTTTCTGTTCTGAATGCCCCATTATCTAATCTCCATTTGTGACCCCTGGTCCGTGTTTCTTTATTCAGGTCAAAAAATTCCCTCGGGTCGACATTATTGCTGCCTTTTAGAATTTTGTAGGCTCAGATTTGATTGCCCTATGGCTTATTATTTCCGTGAGACATCCCAGAAGATATCGCGTCGTCGGTGCTAAGGCACTGACATTAGAGCAGTCTGGCACGTTGGGGTTAATAAAGAAAAGACCACTAATGTAGGTGTACAACAGAGAAAAGGTAACAAGACAAACTTGCTTTTTTTTTTGCAGAAAGTAACTATAATATTATTACTCAGATCACAAATCTAACGTGTCATATTTAGGCTTGTTACTTTTCGATATTAAAGCTTGTTAAACGTCAAATTCCCCAAAAATATGAGTTCGACTGAAATAAATGTATATTTATTATCTTACCAAAATAATCATTTAGAAATCATCTCTAGTTTGTGTAGTTTTTATACTTGCTGTCTGTCTCTCTTTACTGCTCTGAAAGGTTAGGGGTCGCTGTCAGTCAACACAAGGTTCCAACTTATTTACCTTTAGGTGTAATTCGGTGGATGCCATAGAGGGCGGTCCCTCGCGGAGCTTCCAGGTTTTATAGGTATATTCAGCTTCTCTTTCCTCCCTGGCAGCATTCAGAGGGGGTGGGATTAGCCATTCAAACTACTTCCTTGTGGGGTGGGGGTCAGTTTACTTGTCAATCTCTTTCTTTGTTATTTATACACTCAGCACTGCTTCTGTGTTTGTTTTTATTCTCCTCCTCCCTCCTCCTCCACTTCCTCTTATTTCTAATACTGCTACGTCCGCACAGGGATCCCTCTGGGGGGGAAGTGAGTTTCACTCCTCCGACCGACTGGGTTAGCCTCCTGCCCAAGTCACTGCTGTCCCCGACGGTTCCTCGCCGGCTAGACGGGACTCTCAGCCACAACTATCCTGTTGTAGCTCATGTGTTAGCCTCACCAAGGCCACAACCTTGCTATCCCCTCTCCCTAGTTTCTTTTCAGATCCAAGCACCTTTCTGCTCCTTCTGGCTGGCTGGCTGGAGCTGGGCCCCGCCAAGGGGGGAGTTAGGCTGTATTTCTCTATTTTCCTCTCTCCAACACGGACCAGAGACACTTTATCTTAACTCTCCACCCCAACCAGCTGCCAGCCACGCTGCCTGAGGAGTAGTAGTAGAGACGGATTTATCCCTTTGTCTTTCATGTCTCTCATCGAGAGTGTCTTTTATGTTTGTCTTCTTATTCTCCTTGTTCGACCAGCTGCTAAGAGATGCCGCCTGGCTAATGACCTGGACTGAGAGCTTTGTCTTTATTTGTTCTGTCTCTCGTTCTCAATAGCCGCTCAGCGCTGCGTATGCGGCCTGACCCGGTGAGATATGAGAGTTCCCAGTGTTTTACATCTTGCCCAGCTATTTTCTTCTCAAGCTGACTAGCTTTATGTCTCTAATTCCTTTTTCACAAGCACCCTGTTCCTCAAATCAAACCTTTTTATACTACTCTACTCAAGCCCTTGTAAGCAACCAGTGAAATTAGGCTAGTGTAGTTTCACCGTCAGTAATTTCATCCTGTTCTGACTGATCTTGTTGGCTAAAGCAGCGTTAGAATGCTCTCCGTTCTGCTCTGAATGGCTAGGGGTTCACACTGAAGCAGTGCTAGAATGCTCTCACAGTGCCTGTCCTTCAAAGCAACTACTTTGAAATTAGAGGGTTAAGGTGTACGCTTTAGGTATGCAATGACAGTTATTAGTTTGATTTTAAAATGGGGCGCAAGAGAAAAACACTTAATGAGCATTTTGCACAATACCCTGGCCGACAGCTCAAGTCTCCGTGGCAGAATGAAGCAGGCTCGTTTGCCTTGCCTTCCAGTGACTCTGTGTCTGGCTGTGCTGAAACATGAGAGGGGAAGCTCAGACTTTGAATAATAAGTGC
This sequence comes from Polyodon spathula, assembly GCF_017654505.1. Classification (NCBI taxonomy): domain Eukaryota; kingdom Metazoa; phylum Chordata; class Actinopteri; order Acipenseriformes; family Polyodontidae; genus Polyodon; species Polyodon spathula. The sequence goes on from NC_054538.1 coordinate 24,099,616, forward strand.
AAGTTTTGTTGCATGTTGAATAGGATAAAGGGGTTTCGCTAAATGAGATGTTTTTCAATGGCATAAACAATCTTTCTTTTTTTAAAGCATAAAGATCGATTTCACCCATTTTCTGCTTGAATTGAAAAATAAAGAGAAAAAAAAAATCTGGTAAATTCTTTCTAAAATAAATGTCGATATTACGTGTGGATTTGGCAAAAAAAAAAATCTAATCGAATAGCAGCAATTTCCTCATCATTGACAAAAGTAATATTATAACAGTAAAATGTTACTTAAGTAACGAGCTACCCCAGCTATGAAATATGAACTTTATCATTCAGAAGTCTATTTTCACCCACCAAAACAAAATAGAAAAATAAATCATATAGAACATGATTTACATGAATAGGGCTGGGAAAAAAAAACAAAAAAAAACATTGTGTCCAGAATGCATATAGTACATGTAAAAAAAGGGTAAATGTAAGGATGTATATAAATACACAATTACTTTTGCTAACATTTTTTTTTTTTAAATTGAGATATTTGTTTGTTTGACAGCAGCCTGTTGTCGTGCAAGTACAGCCATCCCAAGTTGCTTCTGCATTATCCAACAAATGCTTTTACCAACGGAGTTACAGATGTTTCACCTGCAATGTACAATTTAAATTCTAGCCACATTCTTACTGCAGTCTCAGGGTGCACATACTTACTGTAGCTGTTAACTCAGATGTTGCATTGCTTTTTGTATAACCTCTCTTCTGACATTTAGAAACCTTTGCAGTTTTGCATTTATAAATATGTAACATGTGCATGGTTCTAAATTATAACAGAAAAAATAAAAGGAAGCACAGTGACAAACTTTATTACAATATTGTGAACTTGCCACAGAGGATTGTTTGTTTAATATAGCAGTAAGTTTGGGAAAAACGTGTTAATTTGACACCAAAACCTGAGCTGAAGATAATAATAATAATAATAATAATAATAATAATAATAATAATAATAATAATAATAATAATAATAATAAATAAATAAATAAATAAAAATACATGAACATTAATGTTGTGTTATTCTTATTTTTGTTGTTATTAATTTTGTTGTTTTATGATTATGGTGACAATTTGCTGTCAGGCCAGACAGTACCTTAATGTACAGTGTTATAAAATCAGACAGCTTCATTGCAACTTGGCTGCTTTTCTGAGATACGCTGTATTATATTTAAAAGGGTCTTTAAAAATTAAATGTTCATAAAGTTAACATTTTCAGTCACCAATAAAATCTGACATAACATACCCTCTTAATTGTATCTCAAGCTTGAAAACAGTACATATTAAACAACCAAATTACAGCTTTGTACCATACTGTTATTGGTTTTAACTATGCAGCTTCCCCTCACAGCATTTAACATGCTGGCGGAGGTCCACTCTGTAAGGAAGTTTGGTATTTCACTACTCTTTCACATCTCAATGAAATGGACAAATGTAAATAAGATGATTTCTGTCATGAATTCCTTTGAACTTTTGGACTGTATTGTATATTCCACAAATATTTGATCACTAGTATAGATGTGGCTTATTATGCCCAAACCTACAGAACACTATTAATTTGTAAAAAGGCAACAACAAGTGATACTGTACAAGAAACCCCAGCTGTCTTTTCTTGGTATATAAATAAATGGGAGCACCATAACAGTTGTTTAAAATAAATTACTTTAAAATTTTTGGCAAATGTAGCCAAAATTTATTGTCAGCCAACAGTTAAGGCTTTGAAAATATTTCTAGAACTTCATATTTTACCTGGCAGTCACTAATGAAGAGGGTAACAGAGAGCAATATGAGGGCCTTCAAACTTCATTTGAAACTGACTGTTGCTCCAGACATTCATTAGTTTAATGCAAACAGAGCACACTTAAGTACCAGCCCAATGAAGTTATTGTGAGGGTGGTGTTTTATTGTAGTCAGTTACCATCTGTTCTCAGGCACAGTGCCAATACTGCATGTGTCTATGGGACATCTGCAGCAAATGCAGATGTATCCCTGTCAAACAAAAAGTGCAAAATCACATTACTTATAGTTGCAGCGTTGGTAGATAAGCAGCCTCAACACTCATGAACACTTCAAGGTGCTATTTTTCATGAAGTTATATTACCAATGTATTTAATACCTGTACAGTGAATGTTTTTGTATAGCTATTAAATGATAACTTGTGGAAAATAAGCAGTGTACTTTAAGGAAGGGTAATAGATTTGTTTTAAAAAGTACAATTTGAAGCTATTGAGGTGGGCCAAAGTGTTAGCTTGGGACTTACAGCTTAACATAAGCACACCGTGACAGATTTGTGGCTGATTAATAGTGTTATGTTAACCAATATAAGTGGTCTGGCCCTCCTGAAAAAATAAGAAATGTCAAGTTTTAAATATTCAGTTCAACTTTTTAAGTACTCTGATTTATTAAACAGGGTGTTTTTAAAGAAAATATTATTTCTAACATTAAATACGTATTCCGTACAGTTAATACCACAGTATTGTTATTAGGTTGTTTATTAAATATTTCCAAGTCTAAAATGTTCTGTAAAATACAGCACTTGTATTATCTATTCATTGAAGACTTTTCTTTCCTGGAACATATTTAACCAATGATGTAATTATCTCAACCACCGTGGAGTCCCGATGGTAGCATATCTTTAATGGAGTTAGATTCATATGTTTTTGTGTACCATATACAGTAACTTTAATATTAAGAGTAGACTGTTATTCTATAGCATTTCTTCTATAACATCGTAAAACATAACAATCAATATAAATTCCTAAACAGACAATCACATAACATTCCACATAGGGTGCTGCTAACACTGAACGCAGCTATTAAGAGTGGCGATATTTGTATGTGTTAATTATAACCAGGGACTGCTTACCCTATATTTTATTACAGCTGTAATGCTAACGGTTAAGGCTGTCCCCCAGGATATTATTTTTATGTTTCATTACTGGTGATTGCAGGCACTCATGAACCACGACAGCCAGCATAAATTATGAAATGTCAACTGCTTTATTTAAATAGCACTTCTTCACTGATGGGCATATCATAGTGAATTTAAGGTTACAGATGGCATAGCAACAGCAAAGGAGTACGCAGGAAATTATTTAGAAGTGATATATATATATATATATATATATATATATATATATATATATATATATATATATATATATATATAATAAAATACTGATCCTCATATAAAATTGAACTGCATTAGTTTTGCCATTAATTTTAACATAAAAAGTGTTGCACCTTGAGTTTGCTGCAATCTATTTGAGAAGGACAAGTATCCTAAAAATAGGGGCATTGTCCTTGTATCTCCTTTCTCGGTCAGTCATAAAGGAATATGTGTTTCCTCAGTTTTGCACAACTAAGCAATTTGCTTATAGTTTGCTTGCAGGGCTAAAGGGAGAGTTGGAAGAACATCTTGCTGGAGCAATAGCTGGTAACAGTCAGCTCATATCAGTTAAGCCCTTCACACTGTTATGATGTACCAAGGTCAGAACCTACCCGGTGTCGTGTGGGCCGGCTGCGTGATTTCACATTGCTTTTGATAAAGCAGGGTTGACCTGGGTGACAGATGCAAGTAAACAATTTGCGTGTCAATCACGTGTTATGGACGCTTCCATCCAATCTTCTCTGGATTGAACAGTCGGCCCAAATGTTGATTAGAGCAAATGTTTCTTCATCTCTTCTTTAATTGGCCTTTGCATATACAGCATTTTCTTTCAAACACAGTGTCATTTGTTGGTTTCAAGCAGTGATACATGGCTGCCTGTGAGCAAACCAGCTGCAAGGAATAGCAGTATATAAGAAAGGAACATGTGTATATTGGTAAGCACTGTCAGGGAATTATGTGCCAGTGCCATACCTAAGCAACCTTTCCATAGTCATACAACACAATCATTTATTGTTATACCATGAGTGGCCAAAACACAATCATGGTCAACAATGGCACCACAGTTCACAAAATGTTTGGTTTGCCCCTATTGGATATCCTGACAGTTATACCTTGTTTATTTCAAGCATTGGTGGATTTATTTATAGAAAATAACAAACAAGTATGTGTTTTCTAATCATTCCATTCTGCTAATTTCCCCACAGGGCAACCTTTACACAATTTACATGATTTTTGGTCTCTGTTTGCAATTTATTTTAAGTTCTTACTACGATATTATCGTAGTAAGAACTTATCAGACACAAGAGGTGGTCTAAACTGTAAACTGTATTGTTTCTTTGTATCCTGACTTTCAATAGATCAGCATAAGCTAACATTACTTGATACTTACTAGAACTGAGAAAAAAAGTATGGTAATAGTTTTAAACTGACAAAACTAATTTATTGAACTGAAATGCTCCCAAGATTTGAAGTTTGATATGTTTCTGTAGGTATTTAACTTATTTGAACTACTTTAAAACAATTGGATCATCATGTTTGTGTTCTTCTGTGGAGATTTTATCACTATGTTGATTTTTGCATGACCACTTCCAGAGACACCTTTGTGTGTTAAACTATGTTAAAATCAATACATCACTCCAGTCATCAATTAAATTAATTCATAAACATTAAACAAGTCAGTGGTTCTATTTTCAGTAACACTTCACATTGTCTCTAACTACTGTTTGCATAGTAATTACTTAGTGTATATATATATATACACTATATCATTTTATAACCGTAACCCTATGTCTAACTCTAAACCTAATCCTAACTCTAAACCGAACCCTTTTCTGATACAACTGTGTATTTACATATACTATACATGTTAAGTACATTGTAATTATGCATAATACCATTGTAATTATGTGTAAGTACACATGTATTTACTATGTAACTACTACGTAAATACATTATAATACATTATTTATAATAATTAGAAACACTTAACTCTCTGCAGTCCATTTATTCAGTGCTTGTCAGGTGCATCAGGTCCAATTTATTTTCACATGCGCTGTTTATTTTACAAACGCTGTTTAATTTTTTTTTTCAGCGTAAAACAGGTTTAAAAGGCATTGAATCACAAAAGAACACTCAATACTGTATCTCCAGCCAAGCCTCCCCTTGTTCACTGTATTTTGCACATACGTCTTTATAGACTTGCATGCTGATAAATCCTTTCCCGATCACTCGTTTTACCACCAAACTCCTCACTAATGCGATCCAAGTCATTATTTAATTACTATAACATCTCAAAAAGCTCTGCAAATGTCTGTGATATTCTTTGAGCGCTGGATGTGGAAGCAGCTATCTCCTTTGTTTATCAATCAGTCAATAAATCTTTATTTAATATAGCGCCCTTCACAATAATTTGTCACAAGGCACTTCACAACAGAACAAAACAGCAATTGTTTGTTGAGCACAAAAACAATCAACAATAAATATAAAAATGCAAAACTCTACAAGTAAAATGTAGTACAATACAAGGCAATAATATCTAAAATATGAACGACAGATTATAAAAATATGTCTTCAATCTGGTTTTAAAAACAGCTACAGTTGGTGCCTCCCTTACTGAAACTGGAAGTTGATTCCATAGTTTAGGAGCAGTCCTGCATCCTGGGATCGCAGTGGTCTTATAGGTGTATATGGGATTAAAATATCATTTGAATATGAGGGAGCTAAACCATTTAATGTTTTGTTTGTAATAAGCATAACCTTAAAATCAACCCTGAAATTTACAATGAGCCAATGTAGGGCTGCCAGTACTGGGGTAATCTGATCATATCTCGTACTTCTTGTTAAGACCCTACAATTCTTGTTAATCTGCAATTGCAATCATCATCATTCACTCATTCATTGCCATTCATTCATTGTGGATTCTGCATGCTGGAACAAGTATTCTGAAAAGCTATTATATATTCTAGCTGTATAACAGGACTATCATACATGTGATTTTTTTCCAGTTAATGATACAATCAGAGCAGAGTCTTCACATCACGTGCGCCTGTCGCCACTGGTGTGAAAGATGGTGTTGCAGCGAAAGTAATTAATATAGCAGGTGAAATGCAGATGCAGTAATCCCAAGAAACAAACAGACACAAAGTATGGGTGAAAATGGGTTGTTTTATTGTAATCCAAAGGTCTGATGACCAGGCAGTAAATGATAATAAGCTTGCAATTCATAGCAATGAAAAAAGGTTGCAGTACCGTAAATAATAAGCACATTACTAAACACACAATTTGACACAAACAGGATCACAAGTCCAAAGTGAGTGCTGTAGTGCTTGTGGTGACAATGTATTACGTGCGTCAACAACATGTTGTCCGAATTTAGTGCTGCCCATGAGCGACAGCTCCGGATCGTGGTAGCCATCTAGTCTAGTGAACATGCCATGCCATTAGCCTTCCAGGTCAATGATTTGGTGTATCGTAGCTCCGCCCCCTTTCTAGATGGCCAACTTCCGCCGAACCCTGGGAATGAATTGTCGGGCCATCCAGTCCAGTGTACTCTGTTCCCATTACACAGCACCCTCGCAGGGAGGGAGGGAGATCTAACACCAAGAATCATTATTTCTCTGTCACAAAAACATAGATCAGTTTTTGCATAATTAGCATGTATATGAAAAAAGTAAGGCTCCTGCAGAAAGGTACTAAGTCATTCAATTGTATAAATGTAGGTTTGTTTTTAAATCCTTCCTACATTAATCTCTAAACTTTTGGAGACAGCAGAAAATAGTGTTCAAACTTTTGCAGGGATATAAGATTATCTTCCTAACAAATTCTATTGTAACTTTTTACTTTCTTTGCAGTTTAATTTTGTCGGTAAATTGCTTGGACCACGAGGCAACTCACTGAAGAGGTTACAAGAAGAAACAGGGGCAAAAATGTCCATCCTAGGGAAAGGATCAATGAGGGATAAAGCCAAGGTATGGCAAAATTGTATTTTTATAAATACATTTATTTATATGACTTGGAAATAATTTACAGATAGTTTTACAGCTAACCCTTTTATCCAACCTACTCTTGGGGAGTTTACTGTTCTATAAACAGTACTGAAACTTTTCTTTCTAAAAAACTGAAAATCATTTGTCACTTTATATCATACATGGAGATATGCCTCCAGCATAGAGTGGTTTGGATAAAGGTTCTATTGTGCTTTCTGAAAGAATTAGATGAATGCCTCTTACTTAATAAGAGATAAATATGTTAAAATAATACAAATAACCACTGCTCAGTTTAAAGAAAACGCATGCTTGTAACAATTATAACAAATATATCAACAGCTGATTAATATTTATTCATCTTAATAACTATCAGAATGAAGAGGCAATACATGTAAATACTAACTACCTAAGTAGTACAAATTCTTTTTTTTATTGTTTTTTTTCTTTTAAACATAAAATGTCGACACATTTTCATCCCACAAAACATCCTTTGTTAATAGCAAACATAATAGAATCGTAGCAATTTACACTACTCTAAACGGTAATGATCAGGAGCCCAGCCATTACACAACACTAATGGTTGTGCTTCTTGATAATAGCTATTATGATACATATATTTACCAAAGTCTTCTTGTTAAAAATAAATAATTAAAAATAAAATGCTTGTCAGTAGCTGTGGAGTCTAGTATCGTATCTTCTGCCATGAGGGCATTTTTTCTGTACTAATCCAAACTGTCCACACAGTGATGTCCATTTTTATTGATCTGGTGTTGTTCTGAAATGTTGATTAAGATATCTGTCCCATAAAACTTTCAAGAAAACCTATGCAGGGAAGGAATAACTGTCACTTGAACATTGTTGAACCAGTTGTCATTGATTTGAACCAGTTGGGCTGAGGTGTTTTTTTGCACTGTAAAAGTACCCTCTAAGCTCCTGCTTGGAAAAGAAAAACAAGAAAATATATTAACACATTTACACAAAGATTAAGCAAGTGTTTATATATTATATAGCAGATAAATGAAACATGCACACATTCATGTATTGTGACTTTTAGATGTATCTGATTATTTGATATTGTCTTCTTGGTTGTGAAAGTTGAAATATTTTTTGTGTCCTCAAAAAATGTAATTAAAACTTTCAGAGCTCTTTGGAAATGCAATACCCCATCTCCACTGGCACATCTGACCCGTGAGGACTCGATACAGTACGGGTGGCTCTCCACTGGCTATTTGTCGAGCCATGCGAGAACCAAACCATGAAACTCTGGCCTCACAGGACATCTGAATCCGTCTGCGAGCCAAGCCGACCCAGGGGCGGGATTTAGGATTTTTGTCATTACGTTGCGTCAGTCAGTACACTCCACAAAGACAAACTACAAACATGCTGGGCAGTGAGTGTGATGAGAGAAAAGTACAGCCTTGGGACGTTGAGGAAGTGCAGGCTCTAGTTTTTCTGTGGGCAGATTGAAGTTTCTGAAGATTTGAAGCAAATGGGCATAAACCATGGATACGGTACACTTAACTCACACGCTCAAAAACACAAAATTCTGCCAAATTTCTCTTCCATAACCTTTATTATATTAATATTTAAAAAAAAATGCAGAAAATGAAAAAAAAATATATATAAATATATTTACAAAAACATAGTAAAACAAAATACAGCTGTACCATACATACAACTATAGCTCTCGTTGTGCTCACGCAAATTCTTTTTTTTAGCACCCAAACAAAAAATAACTAGAAAAAAAAGACAACTATCCTTAAAACAGGATATATTTGGCAAATCACATAAAATGTGTGGATTGAAAAGAAATTCCTAAATATATTTACAAATATAGTGATATAAAATACAGTTTTTCCATTGGTCTATTAATTTTTTAACACCCTTTGTTTGAGCTTATTTTACTTAATAACAATAATTAGTAACAACTGTCTTTCGTTGTGTGATGTCAGTTGCAAGTTTTGGCTCTGCAGTGGAAAAACAACCCAGTCTCTCCTTAACTGCATCGTGAGAGCTAGGTACGGCCCCCAGCATGGCTCGCTTGTACAGCGGAAAAGAGGCATAAGATGTATTTCATGACAATCAAAAGCAATGTATTACAGTTTATCAGTGGGTTTGACAGAGGCTTAGGCTGCATTCTCACTGAATCCATTTCAAACGGACGCGGTCTGGTTAGTTTAGTTTGAAACTTGGTTTAGTATTGTAAAGTTAGTTTTTTTGGTCATTTTCCATTTTGTTCAGCACCAAGTTCGTTTCTGTTCACAATGCAGTTTTCAAGTGCACTCAGTTTGTTTACATGGTGTGTGAAACGCAGGTTTGCAATATCATGCAAGGCATATTGAAAGATGGCAGCTATGTGTTTTTAATATAACATGTTTTAGATTGTTACATATTGCTGTAGAAGAAAGCACTAGGGGACTACTTTTCTAATTCAATTAATATATGTCTTAAAAGCCTACAGTAGGAGAATAATGGTTTATGCAATTAACCAGCAGTTGTTCACATTGACATTTCGCAAGCGAACCAGGTTCACATTTCACACCTGATCAAGTTGTGTGTGTCAGTATGACGAACATTTGTACTGTACGCATGGGAGACCAACCTTCTCAAACTCGTATCGAATTTTATCGGTGATTAACACTTGTTATTGAGAGTTATTTTATTTTTACATTAGTCGTTTTTCGTGTGAGTTTACAGCAAAAAGCACAATAAATTATATTTTTATATATGAATACTATCATCATGAATATAGTATATATATATATATATATATATATATATATATATATATATATATATATATATATATATATATATATATATATATATATATATAATAAAAAATAATAATATCAAACAGCAAATTTTTAACATTTAGGTTTCTGTAGATTTCCGGCAACTAAAGTCTCTTATCCCGTAAAAGTAAAAGAGTAAAAATTCAGTGTATTTAACAACCCACTCCTCCATGGTGCTTCCTCCCAGGGATTTCCAGGATAACTGAAGTTCAAGTTCAGATTCATCCCTTTTATCGCTCAAAACCCCACCCCTCAGGTCAACCCCCCACTCAGGGACTGCCAGGCCACCTAACAATCAGCCTGCAGTACCAACCATGTGAGGCATGAACGTACAGTTGTTGTTCATATCTCCTATTTGTCAGGGGTACAGAGCTTTAGTGTTGTAGTGTTCATTTACTCCGCCACAGAGATCTATAAATCCGGACCTGAAGGACAACAGCTGTAAACCTCTGTTGTACACAGTGGAGTCTTTTCAACTTTCTACAAACTCTTTTTCCAATAGTGTACATGACTGGGTATGTTCAATTGATCTAAATGACGGCGGATCTAAATACGGCCATCCTTTAAATAATTAAAATAGGACCCTCTCTATCATTTTTCATTTTTTGGTATCATAAATACACCAAGAATCAATTTTTAGATGTTTGAAAAAAAAAAATATGTAAAATACTAGAGAGGTAACCTATTTTAATTATTTAAAGGATGGCTGTATTTAGAGCCACTGTTAGACTTAGGCTCTGACATAACAGACATATACAGATTTTGTAATTGTTTTGGTACAGACCTCTCTAAAAATGATTTATTTCTTTTGGCACAGATTCATATAAAATATTCCTATTGCATGATATTTATTTTAATTGTGATTGCTCTTATACAGTATTATTGAAATACATGTATATTAATCAACTTTACCAAAGCACTGGTGACCTGGTTAATATATTTGCACTGTGTAGCTTGGTTATTGTATTGCCTGTTGCAGACGCCATTTGACCCCTTTTTAAAATTGCATTACATGACCAACTACTAGGGTGCTACTCATCGCGCTGTGTTCGTAAAGCATTTATGCAAGTGCTAAGGGGTGGATTTGACCACCTATAAAAAAAAAAAAAAAAAAAAAAGAAAATTAGCAGTGGGATAAATGCTTTGTGAATATGTACTATGTAACATGAGAGTAAAATCAATAATCTTTTAATTAGCTCCTTCAAGTGCTCTCGAACGACATTTCTTACAGTAAACCTGTAGTCTTTACAAGTTACACATGGGCTGTAACAAATGTATTTCAAACACGTTATACATGTTGCAGGCAATCCACAACCAAAACATTATACTTTGCCTCTCTCTTGGTAGCCCCCCCCCCTTTTCTTTCTTTTAATGTATGTATGTTGATTTTTTGAAAGCACTTTACATGGATTGCTGTGTGGTGTGATGGTAACATGTTGATTTCCAAGTACTGTACCTCAAACACCGGTTCCATCAGTAGAGACCATGTAAGACCATGAGCCATTGGTAGTTACCCAGTTTTTACCATATCATTACAACAACAGAATCACTGTAATCATTCCTTTAACAATATCATTTTACAAACTGCTTCATAAGCAGTAAGATCAAGTAAGAAAGCAAGCAACTTTACCCAGGGAAAGAGTTTATATCAGAGAGATGCAGTCGCCCTAGCGCCTTAACAATCTGCCCTGAAGGCTGATGAGCTCACTGGGACTGATTTTCAGAACACCACCAACTCACAAGCAATACATTACCTTCAGTGATTCTTGTTTTCTGGACCCATGAGGACAATGCAGAGGCCTATGCAATGTCTGAGGGTTGTTTTTTCTCCAGGATGGAGCAATGAAATAAATAAAAATAAGCAAGCACATTATTATTCTTTACCTATGGATAATATCAAAGCATATTATCCTTAGGAAAAAAATAAGACACACAGTGCATATAAGCTTTACCAGTGGAGATTTTAGCACACATTCTTCTGATAATGGAAGTGTTAATAATAATAAATTGAGGTAAAACTATTTAAAAAAGAGCCAGCTAATCAAATAAAAAGCCCAGCTGCAGTACACGTGGGAATTATAAAAAACAAAACCAACAACACAATGCTTCATGTGTTTTTACTTCCCTTAACAAAACCACAAACACTTTAAGGAAAAATAATTCATAATGTTCCATTCAATTGGCCAATATCAATTAGACTGGACTGTGATATTGCAGGGTGACATGTCAGCAGTGGATTGATAGGTAATGTGGAAATTGAAAATCATTGTTTATTGTTCTCATCTCTACAAATGACTGACATAGTTATCAAAGATTACAATATTGTTCTAATAATTTATTGGGCAACTCACCTTAATTTGTGTTCCAACCAGGGGTGTCATTTGTTGTGGGGAAGGTAGGGCAGTTGCCCCCACCCCAGACCATAGTTTGCCTACCCCCAAATGGTTTGTTCCATTATGTCTTCCTTCCTTACTTTTTGACTCCCCCAGGCACTAAAGAATATCATATAAAGATGATCAGTTTTCTTCAGAAACTAATAAAAAAAAAGTTTAAACATCATTCTTTTTTAATCTCTCCTGGATCCAGAATGAAGTCGGCAACGTTTGCTATGTGATGTAATTGCTCATGCTTTGAGGCTCAAGGCGTCAGCGGGCATTTATTCATTTGTGATTGATAGTTCATCGTTGTCCAATGATTATATCAACATCACAGGATTACACTGCATTCTATTATTTCTATAATAATAGAATATTATTGATGTCATGAGTCAAAGAAAAATTTCGGATATGCCACAGCAGGTGGAAAATGAAAGAAATTAAATGACAGCAAGACACTAAGAAGGGATTCGCTTGCAGAATAAAATATTAATATTGCTTATGCCCAGGTAAAAAGAAAAGGTACCATAGATTTTTTAAATGATATTTAAACTCATATGTAGGGCTGTGCTGTGCATTTTCAGATTAAAATATAATTTAGTCATGTTATGCATTAGGTTTTTCACAGCCCATCCTTTGCTTGATCAGGGTCAATACGGCATTATTTGAATTATCAATATTATTATACGGTATTGCAGTTCTTGCAGAATATAATTTAAACACCAAAAGAAGCGTGGCGACACATTGCACAAGTTTTATAAATGATATTGGATTTTAAAGCAACCACTCAACTAAACTAGGGCTGTATTGAACATTCCACTGTTTTTTCCGTTTAGTCGGTGTGGCAATGTTGCCCCGTCCCTGTGTGTATTTCAGTGTTGTATGTTACATGTAGCGTGTTAATGTTGGTGTCTAGTCATTGGTACACAGGATATAAATGGGTCTGTGTAACACGGGTGGTTTAAAATATATATTTGTATTTAGACAGGAGGATTGCACAGCACTTTACATGCAGGTAAAATGTAATCATATGTGAGTACAGGGAATTGCACTTTATTAATTCACTTCACTTCATTATTAATGCAGTTGTACCAAGACACCAATTGAATGATTGAGTAGCAGCAGAGTCTCGGTACAGCTGCATAAAAGCAGCATGTTTTCATTCACTTGGGGTTGTGTGTTTGGTGAGTGGAGAACGGGTTTGGAGACAGAGGTAATAATATTGATAGTAAATAATAATATCAGTTCACCATGTTTGTCCGTGTAGTCTGTTTTGTTTGTCTCTTTATTTTGGCTGAAGTGCCGTGTCCTGTGTTTTTCTTGTCTTATAATTTTTTATTTTCTGTCTGTTCATTAAATGCTGAGCGAAAACAATCACTAAGCTCCACCTGTTGTTTATTTGTTGGTTCCTGGTTCTGGTCTGAGGTCACTCACTACAGCTGTCTTTGTGACAGTCGATTTTCAGCATTACCGAAAAGTGAATAACCAAAAAAAAATCTATCTATCTATCTATCTATCTATCTATCTATCTATCTATCTATCTATCTATCTATCTATCTATCTCCACGCAAAGCAGTGGTTTTACTGTATTTACCGTAATCTTTAACACTAAACATATAGAAATAGTTAAGCGATAGAATACATTCATTTTAGAAACTAAACTTGGTCTGAAGAATGGTATTTACTGTGAGAGGTATAGCTGCTTTATAAACTTGTTGTCTTTTTCACAATGAATCGTCAGAAAATGATATTTACAGTGGTACCCTACAGTAATAGATGCATTCTGGCTAAAATGTATTCTTAGAATTGCATTTTTAAGATAGTGCATTGCTTAAGTTTGCATTTATCTGGAAAGAAATGATTAGGCAGTGTTATAAATGAAAACGAATGGGTTTATTTTTCTAACACATTTGATGGTATTAGTTATTTTCTGCTCTGTGTGTTCAGGTTTTAAAGAGAATGTCGGTTTAATGCCGATTTAGTTGGTCTAAGTTTGCACCCAAGCATGCATGCATTCAATAATAATAATAATGCCATCGGCAAAGTGCAGCACGCTATCTCGTTGTAAACAGGCCCAGTCACCGCCTTTTTTCTCATTCATGATGCTATTTGTGACAGAGAATGTTCAATGCCTAAACAGCTTTGCCCCGCCCTGGTTACGATGCTCCCTGGGCATTTTACATAAGTTACACACGATGGAATATATTAAAATAACCGTTCATAACACTCACACACTGTTCAATTGTAACCTACAGTAAACCACTACAAGATAATAATGGTACCATGAAAAATAGTGCAAAAAAAGAGCTATATTTAACTGTTTTCAGATTTCCTGAAAATACATGGAAGACATTTATGCAGTATAAATTACACAAAGTGTTAATACTGTATGCAAGATGTCTAATTTTATAACTACTTTTCTTTATTAGTACAACTGTAAATCTATGGTAATGATGAATGCAGAAAGAACTGATAATTAATAAGTGCCACCTACAAATTACATACTTCATTTTCTTGATTATTACAAAAAACTTTTTTTTTTTTGTAGATGTGCAATTTAAGAATACTAAATAATTAAATGGAAGTAACATTTGTTGTATTAAATCAGTGTAAATTAGTTTTCAGTAGAAGGATTTAGGCTAAAGACCTTGATAGCAGTTGTTAAACTTGAAATCAGAACTGGAGGCAGTCAACTGAGATATTATCTTTCTATTTATCAAGAATACATTTCTTCCCAATCAGAAGCCTGATTATCTTTTAAATTTTCTGATTGATTGTGTAGAACACTTGTGCCTGCTATCTGTCTTTACAAAATCAATACAGCTGTATAGCTTGAGCATAATCTTGGCATGGTTATGCATGTCTCAAGTAATTTGTGGTTTCTCAATAACACTAGTGATAAATCTGTACTATATTATTGTGAGTTTGTAACCTCAAATTATGGCAAATTTTAGAGAATAACAAAAACAGTTGTACTCTTGGGGAATATACAGAACCACCTTTCACATAATACAATGCACCATGATCCCATATGGAAATGTTGCCCCTAATTAAATATCAGACATGGCTTCTCTAATTTCCCTTTAGAGCAAATTCAGACACAAGAAGGCATACTAATGGCTTGGGCTGATTTGAGAAAAGGTAAAGACGTTAAAAATCCAGAATCACAATTTAATATCCATATACTCTTTTTCAATTGTAAACAGTTTTACCTCCTGAAAAAGTGTCTGTTCTGTGTTTTGTTGGACCTGTGTCCTGCTGGGTTACCTGAGCAAACTCTTTGTGTATTTTCGATTTAGTTCCCAGAAAAATTATAGCCGTCAAAGTGCAACTTAAAATTAACAATTACTTGTTTTCAAAAGACTGCAGGAATCACGATTTACCTGGTTGCCACAATAGAAGTAACATGTCGTTCAAATAATTCGTTTTTTTCTAAAACTAGTAATGATATAAGTTCTAAAATTAAGGTTTGTTAAAAATATTTGCAAATTATTTATTGAAACACATTTTCAAGGCCTGTGGTCCTGACCACAGTCAAGAATAAAAGGATAAATTTAGATAAAGGCTACTGTACACTTAACTCACACACTCAATAATAGGAAAGTCTGCAAAATGTGTTGTCCTTATGTTTTAATAGGTCATTTTAAGAAATAAATTGAGGAAAATAAATAAATAAATCTATTATAAATATTTTTATGAAATATATGTCCAAATATTACTGTGTGTGAACATCGGATCTCAGGTGACACAGTGTTGATAATAACTGAAGTTCCTCAAGGACAAATAAATTGTGTTGAGCAATGAAAGTTGTATATTTTATAACGGTAGAGCTCGATTTTGTTTCAGTATATTTTTGTAAATATGTTATTAACGTCTTTATTTTCCTCACTTTATTGCTTAAGGACAACCCATTTAGCATTTTGTGTTTTTCAGTGCCTTGGTGTAGCTATGCTTGGAAATTTGGGTGGGTCCCAACTGGACAGGAATTCACATAGGCGCAGATTTGGCCGGAAGTATTAGGCTTCTGTTTAGTTACAGGACACGAGATGACAAATGAACATTGGTTCTGACCTCGGCTCACAACCACACAACCAATGTACTGCATACAATTATCATTGCAGTATGCATTTTGCTGAGGTTTTAAAGTGGTGTCAAAAACAGGCGATTGAATTAATTCATCCCAGATGACACTACAGCACGTGGCACTGACAGTATCCAAGCAACCTGAGCAGCGTCTGTAAAAGTTAGCTGGGGGAACTCTTGAGTGACCACTGTAAAGAAATATGTACCTTTTAATTATTTTTTAAAAGTGAGGACTGTAGTTTTCTGTACACTGTTTATTGTATAGCTACAGATACTATGGAATAACCGATATTTCATGTTTCATTCTATTTCTTTCATCTTGTCGATGGGTTTTCAAGGAGGCTGCAATACAAGCTAATTCGATATTTAATTTAGCTGTTTTCAGAAATTTTTAAAAAATACTGTTTGTTAAGAATAAACTTTTTCTCCTCTCTTAAAAAGGTTTCAGGAACTGCAATCTTGGTATAAGAAAAATGGTCATATTGGGAGAGATAAAGAATCATCTCTTAGAAGTAAACCTCAGACTCGAACCAATAAAGTATTAATTTATAGATTACACTGAAAGCTGAAATACTAAAAGAAACAAAAATGAAATGACAAACACTAGATTAGACTAGATTTCAAAGTCTTCAGTTTTGTACATGGTAACCAACTGGAACTAACACTATGATTTCAAATTTGTGCAGAACTACAAATTGTTCCTTTGTTATTTTCAGGAGGTGATAATTGATTGAAATGAATCCAGCTTGTGTAACTTTATTACTCTTCAAGTAGGCTACACATAATTCTATATTAAATAGATGACTGTTGGCTGTTTCGTTTATTTAAACAAAATCACTGAGTTAAGGTGGATTTGCGTTTCTTGTACCTAAACGTAATCAACATGTTGGACACTGCTGGGAGAACCTACAAATTGTGTATTTTGTGCCATATAGATTTTTTATCAAACGTCCAACATTACAAAAGGGAAAAAAATATAAAATTTAGGTTGATGCAGTGCCCTAATGCACACTGTACAAATGGTACTTTAATGTAATTGTTGTTTGTGGTTTAGGTGCTATAGTGTTAAAAAATAAAGGAATATGAAGATACTCAGAGATACAGTAATTGTTCATTTGTCTGAGACTGCTACATGGATGGAGTAAGACATATCGGAAGCATATAAACACTGGTAATCCCCATTTCCTAAAACATGTTTTGTAAAGGAGATTTCTTCCAAAACATGTAAATATATGTCGAAAGACTTACAGAAGCATTTCCAATATGTATTGGTAGCCCTGAGTTGTTTAGTTTTGGACTGAATAGCTACACTTTGGGTTATTTTCTTTTGTATTATTTTATGTTAAAATACAAATTTTTAACTTATCTACTTTGTTTATATGGCTGATTTCAATCTAGTTTTATTCAGTTTATGTAAATCAATCACGTAACTAATTACACAGTTACACAGTTATTTCCAAAACTTGGTACATTACTCACTATATGAATTATATTAAGTATTTTTAATTTCAATAGGTACCTTTTCACATATGAAACCTCTCTTCCGCTATGTCATCCTTGCAAACTTTTTTTCTTCCCACTGTGATTTATCAAGAAACATTGCTAGTCTCTGCCTGACTGGTTTTTGTGATAGCTATTTCTTTCTACACCTCAAATGATACGTTACTTTTGATATACACTTTAAGCTTTATGATTAGCCTTGCAATATCTATCAGAAAGCCGTGTCTTTGAAATTATTATCTTTGACCTTTGCCGTTATATTGATTGCTGTCATTTTACTATTGATCCAATATAAGTCTTGTTTGTGAGAGGTTGGAAAGTATGTGGTCGAGCTATGAATCAGTCTTTCAAAGTGAATCAATCTTTATTTAACCCAACACCAAAACCACATACACTATGTACACGTGTAGGGCTTACACCCTGCCACAACACATAATGATCCAAGTAGCCTGCTTTAGTCTACCAGAGTCTTATGTCAAAAAGAGTACTAATGTAGAATAAAAAGTATTACTGTAGACAAAACATAACTAATCCTTCAAATAAGCCTGAAAAACAGTACTAATTATGAAACAAAAGCACATGTTGCTATTGACTGAAATGAAAGGAAATGTGAAGCTTTCAAACATGATAAAGAACAAATGTCACTCAGTTAAGCTGCCTTGCTTTCAGCAAGCTCCTAGATGATCCTTTCACTTTCTTTCAAGGAGGTTTTTTTTCAATTGTGTCAACATGGGAAGCTCTCTCTGTACTTCACTGATTTTTGTATTAGCATCTCAAGTTTACAAGAACCTGCTACCTATTAAAACATTGTATTTAATAGAGCAGCATTTGGGAGATTCCAGCAATAGCTGATTTTGTATAAGGTCAGTCTTGTACAAGGTCAGTAATAAATGTAATGTCCCTTCTCTCATCTTTTTATTTGAACTTCATTAATCTCTGCAATGAATTGAAAGACATCTTCAAACACTACTTAGCAGAATAAAATTACTCCCTCGTGCTCCCATTGTTAAATCCATGATAAAAGTAGGGTTTACTATGAAAAATAAAGGCAAATCATGCTCTACACCGTTCACTGCAATACTGTATATAAAATGATGGATAAGTAAATAATTGACAACAAAACAAGGTTGACATTTGGTTCTACAGAAAACAGTAACAGTACTGTATTCCATTATTATATATATATATATATAATATATATATATATTATATATATATATATATATATATATGCAGTTAAGAAATTATATTGCATTTCAAGTCACTATCGTTTTGGATAAATATATTCTGTAAAACTGTTTAATCATTTTTAAAGCTGTCGAAGTGTTTATATATGAATCTTTGCTTAACAGATTTTATCATTATTGTAATCAATCGATTGAGAATGTAAGGTTTAATGGCTTGATTGCAATTTAATGCATTTAGTAAAAAATAAATAAAGAATAGCTATTCAAATGAAATTACGTGATTACAGAAATTGATGTAAAAAGAGCTTCCTGAATTTGCTGATTGCACTTGGTGGAGACATACTGGAGCAAACACTTCTGGTACTTGGACAAATAGTTAAGGATCAGTAAACACTACTCACTAATCACATGGTTCCTGTATCTGTGTATTACTATTACAAGGGAAAACATCTACTTTTCATATACAGTACAGGGTACCACCTTGAAGGAGTGTAAACTCTCACTGTTGGAATACTCAATACTAGGAGTGGCTGGAGCAAGACGATGCTCAAAGTGGGTGCAAATATTGGCTTTCTGTAGAAGAGTCAGCAATGAGTTTGGGTAATTAGGCAGTTAGGAAAGTGATTATGAGAAGGAAGTGGGATGATACTACTTCAAAAGGAACCCATGATGATAGGCAAGATGTTTGCAAATCCATTTGGAATTGCAATTAACCATTAAGGCGATTGAACGTAGAAAAATAGATCTTGCTATCCAGCCCTATACAAGTCGGGGGTTTGAAACAATATACTTTATGGGAATGCAAGAAATGTATTGATTTGATGTAATGGTAATTTTAAAAAATTGATGTACAACAGGAAGAGAAAAAAAAAAAAAAAAAAAAAAACACTTCCCACCAAACCCAATGGGCATTCTGATTAGAAAGCTTCTTTTATCCAATTAATTACAACACTGTGTGTATGACTATGTTTTGCTAATTTCAACCAATTATTATATTCTAAAATATTCTTGTTCACAGGAGGAAGCGCTTAGAAAAAGTGGAGAAGCAAAGTATGCTCACTTGAGCAATGATCTGCATGTGTTAATTGAAGTATTCGCTCCACCTGGAGAAGCCTATTCTCGAATGAGTCATGTCTTGGAGGAGATTAAAAAATTCCTAGTTCCAGTAAGTGACTCTATTTCTTCCACTATAATTCCTAAGATAAATACAGCCCTGTGGCAGCTAATAAGGACAAAAACTAAATGAATATTAAACTGTTTCTCATATGTGTCATTTCTGTTATAACGTAAATAATCAAAGAAAGTGAATCATTTGGGAAGGTGCATCTTTTAATGTGGTGCTTTGGGTACTATTTTCTACAGTTTGTATGTTATTATAAGTTTAATTCTAGATCTCCTATTTGTATAGGTACACATTATAGTTAATGAAATATATATATATATATATATAATATATATTATATATATATATATATATATAGATATAGGGTTGAATATAAGTTTACATACTCCAATGGAAATTTATAATTTCTAAAAATTTCTCAAACAACGAATTCTGTATAAAAGTTTTGCTTTTTTGGATGAGGAATAAAAGTTACAAGAAATAGATGTATACAATTATTTATTTCTGCAATTTTTTTTTTTTTTTTTTTTTTGCAAAACTCCAAAAATGCTAATTCAAAATTACATGAACAGTAACTGTGTCTCTGCACCTGCAGAGTAGTAATACAACAAATGTTGTAGCTAATTTATTTTTTAATTAACAATTGTGGGAACGTTTCCAGTGTAATAGGTGTTTAGGCCTAAAGCAATTAATTAATATTAGCACAGCTTTAGTGTGGATTGCCAACCATGTGAATGTTAATGGGGCCTCTCCACAAGCTCATTTGTCCCTTGGGTAGCTGTGCTATATGGAGGTTTTCCTATGTTTATTCTTGCATCTCCTCTAACCTCCTGTAGGTATTCCTTAAACCCACCATCTCAGTCTAGGACAGAATGAGATATTTTGGAAAGTGGCTTGCAATGTCAGAAGTATCAAGTTGGTAGTATTTTCCAGTAGGAAAGTAATATTACATTTTCCACTTAGCTCTCATTGGTAAATAGCAAAGAAATGAAATGGAGAAGTTAAAATGTATCCATAATGTCTGGATGTGACAGAGCAGCACTTTTCAATGTGCCTGAGGCCCATGCAGCAGTTTAACTACTGTATCATGTGTATTGCAAGTAGAGCAATCCTCCAACAAGTGCTACAGACTCTTGTGTCTGATTGTTCTGATTCTGATTTTCAGCAGTGGATTTTCTCTTGTTATACACCTTTGTCAGCAAATAGCTATACACTTATCTGTTTGGAAACATAATTTAATCAATCTAAACAAATGCTTTAATAAGGGGAAAAATGCATGAAGAACATTGGTTTATTAAAAAAAAATAAATAAATAAATAACATGGCAAAACCAAAGTATTCTTATGGACGTGACAGCATCAATGCAAATGGAACAGTTTATCAAGCAGCCCGGCAAAATACTATAGAAATAAGATGTACTATAATTGTAAAAAAATAGGTATTTATGCAACATAAAACATGTTGAAATCTTTACTGATTTAAATATTTAAATGCTGCTAATCTGTATACTGAAATGACATATTTTTTTGCATATTTTTGTATTTGTTAAAAAAATTAATAAAAAAAAAAAAACATAGAGATCTTATTGTGTCTTGCTTTGCGATTATGCACATAACAATTTGAACTATGATTTCTTTGGCTAAATATCATAATATATTAAAATGTATGGTGTATAATTGTTATAAAACACATCTAGATTTTGTCTGTCAACTGATAATTTCTCCTGGGAGTAATCAGATAATCCAACCCTGAAGGAAATGTCCTATAGTATCCTGTAGTAGTACTATAGGACTCTTTATAAGACTAAAAGGGTTTTAAAGGTTTTAAATCTTATAGGATTCTTTTAAAAAAAATTATTCTCCTATAGTACAGTACTCAAAAGGGTCTCCCTATAGTATTTCAATAGGCTCAAAAAGTTTCCTCCTATATTATTCAAAATGATCTACCTTTAGAATAATAATATGACTCTGTTTAGGACTGAAAATGTAAAAATGACCTTTACAGTATATAGTAGG
The DNA here is from genome assembly GCF_017654505.1 of Polyodon spathula. Taxonomy (NCBI): domain Eukaryota; kingdom Metazoa; phylum Chordata; class Actinopteri; order Acipenseriformes; family Polyodontidae; genus Polyodon; species Polyodon spathula. Next base: position 24,121,596 of record NC_054538.1, read on the forward strand.
TTTATAGGATTGAATAAAGTTAAATATTTAACTTTTTGTTTAATAAACATATTTATTTAATTACCAGATACTGAAAATAGCACATTAGTAGGAACAAAATAATATATAATAAATTAAAGCAAAACTGTTTTTGTTTTATTTTAATCTATTTTTTAAATAATTCTGATATAGCTGAGGTGTGCAAACTTTTTAAACCGAAATAAAAGCACATAATAGTAAATAGCACATAATAATAAATGTTGCCTGCAGATATTTAAGTAAGCCTTAATATTTAAAAAGACAAAGCAGCAGTCATAATGAGTACGGAAATAATGTATTGTCCTATCACATTTTAATTAGATATAATTATTATATATAATCCTACCACATTTAAATAGATATAATTATTATATATACATATGCACATTTTTTTAAAAATACTAATAAATCCCACACTTAAAAGATCAGGCTAGTAATGTCTTAACATAAACAGCTTTATTTTACAGAATAGCCAATACCTTTTTGTGCACATCACTTTAGGTATATCTAATGTCTTTCTACTTCATTTGGCATTAAACCATATTATTTATTAATCTTATCAACTACAAGCAGATGGCAAATTACATATAGAATACAACAGATGTACAAACTCATTTAACCATGTACATTTTTTTGACAATAATAATAACACTATGTAACACAATTTTTGTTCCTGGGTAGTAAGTGTTATTTCCTAATTGCTTATGCTCCAAAAGTATAGAAAATGGCTATTATTCCCCACAAACTTTGCTTTTGTGACCAGGACATTGATATTTCAAAATATCACTATTTCCAATGGGAAAACGGGCAAGTGTGTGTCTTTTCGTTCACATAAAGTCATAAAAATGAACATGTATTTATACTAAAGTAATACAAAAATGACTACAAAAGATTTAGAAGTGAGTAGTTTTAAGAGATTTACGATTATACTGTATTTAAAAATCTTTTGTAAATCTTTTGTAGTCATTTTTGTATTACTTTAGTATAAATACATGTTAATTTTGCCATTTTCTATACTTTTGAGGCATAAGCAATTAGGAAATAACACTTACTACCCAGGAAAAAAAAAAAAAAAAAAAAATGTGTTACACGGTGTAATACCCTGTTTATACATGTGTAACAGGGTGGAGGCCGGGCATGAACTGGCGGCCCTACGCATACCAAGTGAGCATCTAAACCACCATACAAAAGAGCCGAGCTCCTCTGCATATATGGTTTTAGAGCTCTTAACCTCATCTCTTCTCGACAGGGGACATAATCGGTAATGGCAGTATACCACACAACACTGCACAGTACACATGTCAAAATAGAAAGAGTTGTACCACGGCCTTATCGCTAGGCTGTGAATTTTTGAGTTGCAGTCACTTGTGTTTGTTTTTTAAATTGTCCTGCAAGCTGCCTTCCTTCTTTATTTGCACAGTTTTTAATTTCCATTTGGTGTTCAAGCTGTGAGAAATAGCTGTCTGTGATATGTAAAACATCAGGAGACACAGGTATTAACTATGTATTGCTCACACTGATAAACATGTCTGCATATCCATGCTATAAGGCTTAATAATACTTCATGCTTATCTAAATTTAACCAGAACTGTTTTTAACCAATGTCTACATGTATTTAAGTAAATAGATTAAAATGATAGTGTAGTGGTTTTTGTTGTTGCTGTTTATCTTTTGTACAATGTTATGATGTTTACAATTTTCTAAGTGGTTCTCAGTTCTGCTGCACTTATTGATTCCAATAGGTCATGTAGTGCTGCCAACAGAGTTGAAAGGTCATAGCAAGCATCATGTGAACTTTAATCAGAAAATTAAAGACTGGACAGTCACTTAGCAGTCCAGAGCAGTAATTTAGCTCAAAGCTACTTAAAGAAAACTATAGGAGAAAAATGATAAGTGATAAGACTTAATGTTGAAGCAAAGAACTCAGAATGACTGCCAACCTCATAACACGATTAGGAAAAAGTAAAACAAAAAACATTAAAATTGCATTTGAATCTATTTACTCTTTAATAATTTAGTAATTGTAATTTAGTATGAAAATTGTTTTGTACATTCTGATGGAAACATGGTTAACATTAATTAATTTGTGAAGAATCATTGGTGGAAGACGTATATTATCGCACAATGCAGCTTTAGCTATGTCACCGGTTGAAACTAATTTTAAAATATGAAACACCTAATCCCTTTCAACTTAATTTGGCATGAATTTCCCATAACTCTTATCAACAATTGACATCCTAACAGATTTCCTTTTCAAATGGTCCAAAAACACAGCCTCTGTTTTCTATTCTTGTGAATTTCAATGAGAAAGTTTGAGGATATGTTAAACTCTCTACTGTATATAAAATCTGCAATTTTTTTCCAGTTTCTTCACAGTCAATATAGTTATCTCTCTCCCATGAACAGAGCATGGCCCATCTCTTCACTTTACTAGGAGAGGAGAGGTTTGTTCAACTACATGACTATTTTGCAATTCAGCTGTAAAGTTAGACCTTTTCTACATGGTTATAGTTTTTAGTGTGATACAAAACATGATTGTAAATATATATCTGTCATGCACAAGTACTTCTTTTTTAAATCGATGTCAAGCCTTTCCTCTGCAGTTTTTTCAATAACTTGAAGCTCTCTACAAAGAGAAAGGTCAAGAGTAGTGACATCATCAATGTATTTTCTTGTCCGAGAAATTCTTGTCGATCCAAGAAGTTTGTGTAACAAAATATGTGCAGGTTCACTGGCATTTTATATGCTTGTAGCTTTGCTGTTTACCTTTTTTTAATCACAATATACATTTCACATACTTGTTTTGATACACTTTGTGTACCCTGGAAAAGGCTTTTTATTACCCTGTTGTACACTTCATAAGGGCAAGCAGAGGTGCTACCCAATCACTAACACCTCTAGGTAAATGCAGAAATACAGTGCCTATAGAAAGTTTACACCCCCTAGAACTTTTTTCACATTTTGTTGTGTCAGTGCCTCTGAGTTTCATGCATTTAATGAGAATTTTTTTTCCCACATAGCTGCACACCATACTCCACACTGTTAAGGGGAAAAAAGTTTTTATTGAGAAAAAAATTATATATTAAAAATACAAAACTGAAAGATCATAATTCGATAAGACCCGTCGTCACCCCCCTGAGTTAATACTTGGTGGAAGCACTTTTGGCAGCAATTACAGCTGTGAGTCTGTTGGGATAGGTCTCTACCAACTTTGCACACCTAGATTTGGCAATATTTGACCATTCATCTTTACAAAACTGTTCAAGCTCTGTCAAGTTCCTTGGGGAGCGTTGATGGACAACAATCTTCAAGCCATGCCACAAATTTTCGATTGGATTTAGTTCGGGGCTCTGACTGGGCCACTCAAGGATATTTATGTTTTTGTTCCTTAGCCACTCCAGAGTAGCTTTGGCTATGTGCTTTGGGTCATTGTCATGCTGAAAGGTGAACTTCCGTCTCAGCTTCAGCTTTCTTACAGAGGGCAGCAGGTTTTCCTCAAGGACTTCTCTGTACTTTGCTACATTAATTTTCCCTTCTATCCTGACAAGTGCCCCAGTCCCTGCCGATGAGAAACATCCCCATAACATGATGCTGCCACCACCATGCTTCACAGTAGGGATGGTGTTCTTTGGGTGATGCGCTGTGTTGGGTTTACACCAAACAACACTTTGATTTATGCCAAATTTTAGTTTCGTCGGACCACAAATCTTTTTGCCACATGACTACAGAATCTCCTGAGGTTTTTTTTTTTTTTTTTTTTTTTTTTGCATATTTCAAACAGAGATTCAAGGTGGGCTTTCTTGAGTAATGGCTTCCTTCTTGCCACCCTACCATACAGGCCAGATTTGTGGATTGCTTGGGATATTGTTGTCACATGCACACTTTGACCATTCTTGGCCATAAAAACCTCTAGCTCTTACAAATTTGCTACTGGCCTCTTGGTAGCCTCTCTGATCAGTCTCCTTCTTGCACGGTCATCCAGTTTGGAGGGACAGCCTGATCTAGGCAAAGTCTTGGTGGTGCCATACAACTTCCACTTCTGAATAATCGTCTTGACCGTGATCCAAGGGATATTTGATATTTTTTTATACCAATTCTCTGATCTATGCCTTTCAACAACTTTGTCCCGAAGTTCTTTTGAAAGCACCTTGGTGCTCATGGTTGAGTTTCTTTGAAGTGCATTACCCAGCTGAGGGAACTGCTGAATTTATCCTGAAATCATGTGAATCACTACAATTTAACACAGATGGAGACCACTTAACTTGGTATGTGATTTTGAAGGCTATTGTTTACACCTGAGCTAATTTAGAATTGTTATTACAAGGAGGGGGAGTGGACACTTATCCAACCAAGCTATTTCAGTTTTTATTTTTAATTAATTTTCTACAAATTTCTAGAACATTTTTTTCACTTGGAAGTTGTGGGGTAAGATGTGTAGATAAATGAAAAAAAATCTATTTTAATGCGTTTTAATTCTAGGCTATAAAGCAACAAAATGTGAACATTTTGAAAGGGGGTGTAGACTTTCTATAGGCACTTTAGATTTACATTAAAGGTCAAATAACTTTTACCATAGAAATTCTCAGTTTACAAACCCCTTAAGAACCACACTTACTTTTTTAAGTTTCTCTAGTAATTGAGTCTTTCATAATTGAGACTATACACTGAATAGACCAAGTAAAACCAATGTTGATTATATCTCAAAGGTAAAATCTCAGTTAAGCAAGGTAGTGAATAAAATAAGAGAAATGAGTGCCACTCACTGGCTTTCCAATACTTCCAATCATTTAAAGATTGTGGTTTTCTAGTTATTTATTTTGGGGGAGCAATTTGCAAAAGCTTTGTGTCTATCTCATTTATTCTTCTACCTGCATACCAAGGAGAACAAGCATATGTAATGCCTAGCCACAAAGACACAAACATCCTACTACACAAAGAAGAACACAGTGCATGTGCAGCTCAGGCAAAAAAAGACTGTGACATATTGAAAACCGATAAAAACAACAACGAGGAGGAGCCTTTAACACCATTCACTGGATTTCCACTTTCAGAAGTAGCACTTGCGTCTGCTTTGTGCTGCTCATGGGTTCTCATAGGTGGATCTTTTTCTTTAATGGGGTATACTCTAGTGAACCCTCCTCCCTTGGGAACATGCTCACCAGGATGGAGGCAAAAGTCACAACCATACTTGCCATTAAACTGGGTTGCTACTAAGGGCTGGTCTAGCCACTGAATCTACTGAAAAAATTAAAGTATGTATTTTAACAACCCTCTGACCTTCTCCCAGAATTGTTTCTGTTATACTTGTTTCATGCAAATCAGTTAACTCTTTGACAAAACACTCAAGTAGCTGTCCATCCTGGGATATATTATACTTTAACACTACAAGCAATGCCATCTTAGGTCTTGCATGTTTATTTTAAAATAATGCTCCTGAGGCATCGGTGGTCTCTGTATATATGTTATTGTGCTTACGAAATATATTAAATTGCTTATATAAAGTACTCACATTAATGTATGCAAAATAATTTAACAATGGAATGTGTCAAGTGATAGACTGAGCTATAAGCTTAGGTTGGTAGCAAATTGGTTGTAAATTGGTTAAAGCAAACTATATACACTTGTTAGTCCTAAATAAAAGTAAATGAAGTAAGTGTAATGCAGTTGTGCATATAATTGTCATTACTGGTAGTATAAAGTGTGTTATGGGATTGGACGTAAAGCGTACAGTATATACGGTAAGATTATATAACATTGAAAAGATATTAAACTATGTTTCATCTGAATCAGAAACATCTTCATTGTACAGCTGTAAAGTAGTAATAATTTAGTGTGTAATAAAGTAGATTTTACATTTATTTAAATTCAGAATTGTAATTTTTACAATCTTTACTTTTTGGGGAGTTCAAACTACAGTCAGAGGTATACCCTTCCCTCAGATCAGCACATCAAATGAGATCATGTTGTGATCTGAGTTTTTTTCTTTTCTTTGTTGTTTGAAAAGACTAAATTTAGGCATAGCTCCACTCTAGTCGTGCATTGACAAATTGCATTAGGAAGCTGTCATTTATGATGTCTACCATTTCAATTGCGGCTGTCATACTCCCTGCTGGGTTTTCTTGTTTTATGTGGGGGTAGTTGAAATCCCCCATTAGTATGGCTTCTCCTTTGCTGCATGCATTTCTAATGTCATTTTTTAAATTTGAAAGTAAAAATATATGAACGCATGACAACCTTTAGATACAAAAAATCTTCACTAATATACAATTGAGCAAGAACTGTTGAGTATTTATTTTAATTTCATACAATATTAAATGGCAGTGTTTATATCTGATAGTGAAAAATAAATATCAACACATAAAGAAATAAATGTCTGTGTATTGATTTATATATTAATTTATTTCAATATTTGTTAATGTATTTATTTATTTATTTATGTTTTACTTTACTTACCAAATATATAGGATTTCCTTCAGCATAGCTAATTCTCAGAACATTCCTTTTTGACTAGTGGGGACCACAAATAGCGTTACTCTCATCAACTAGTATCGAGAGGATACCAAACTTCCTTGTGCCAATAGGGACCAGAATGAGCGTTACACTGACAGGAAATCAACTTTTTTTCATAGATCAAGATCAGTATCAGAATGATGAAATGACTTGAAAAAAAAAAAATCCAAAATGTACCAAATAACAGCGCCCTGAGAATTGTCATCTGGATGACTTCATCTTACAAAGTAGGGCTGTTTTCTCAATTGTGTAGCACTGACAGGTAACATTAACACAACATGTTTACAAATTGAAGGTTATAGTTTCAAATCCCACGCATGCTACAGCTTTTTTATATTATAAGATATTTTTTGCAGAAATAAATAATTTAATATAACTGATATAGATCTCACAATTAGTGTGTTCCTCAATATATTTCCATGTTGACAAAACAAGTTAATTGTCATTAAACTTAGATGTCCTGTAATATACATATGCTTGGATAAAAGCGCCTGGAGTCTGCAAAAATCTGCAAAAAATGGGAGAAAAGGGACATTTTTACCTTACTTTGGAGACTTATTTCTCTTACTGTATGACAGGTATTGACTTTTTTTCTACATTTCACCTAATAGTGTTGGGAGCTACAAATTAAAAGTGAAATGTTGCTTTTGGCTGATTTACTTTTGCAGCGCCAATATCATGAAAATACGTAAACAGTCCTTGCTGTATAGAGAGTCTCTGGTACTTGGTACGAGGAACTACCATTCCTCTCAATTACTGAAAGAGCAAGTGGTTAATATTGTTAACTTTGATGCTTCCGGAAAAAAAAATACCGTAAGGATAAACATTAAGTGAATTGAGGTGTGATCAATATCTTTGTCATTTTAAGTGTGAATTGCCACCATTATCCCAAATGTCCATAAAACAAGATATGTTTAGAGCAGAAAAGGTTGTGCATCTTGTTTTGCTGTAAAATCCCTGAAGCGGATATAGAAGAAAAAAAGAAAAATATACACGCTATATACATATTAAAAATAGAGAGAATAGAAGAGAGAATAGAAGTGACATTTTGAAGATGAAGATGATGCTCCTAAAATTTTGGTAAAGGTTGTAATCTGATGTGTTCCCATTTCAATATCAGTTTATATGTATTTAGTTTTCATCTAATATTTTAAATTCTTGTATGTGGCAAAGTGGTTTGCAATTCTGAGGTGTAGTGGTGATGCAGTGCTCAGGAGTAATATGCACAAGACAGTTCACAGTAAAACAGTTCTTTATTTGGCTGGGTTGCATGCCAGCAACACTTAAATAATAAGCTTGGGCTCTACACAAGTGTATCGCGCCGTGCCAAACAGTGGTTTCAGTCTTGAAATAATACATCACAATATGAATAACACACACAAACCCAACATGGTCTTAGTGTTAGTGGTGAAATAGAAGTCATGTGCACAGTATGTGTGATGTGTCCGGGTTTGGAAACTGACCCCTTAGCAACAGCTCCTGGATAGTTTAGCTGTCTAACAACGACAAATACAACCGTTACTAGACAGGACAAAACAAACAAAACACTCACTGTTACTAGACAGGTTTTTTCCTTATAGGTGTTTGCATAACCATAATTATAACACAAGGAAGAGATTGCTTGGCCACTTCCCCTGATATACCTTCAGTCCCACCCCCTTTGTTAGTGAATGCAATACATGACTGACACATCGCTTTCCGCATTAAGGCAATGACTTATGGTATTGTGGCTCCGCCCACTCCTTGGATGACCAGCTTCGAACTAACCCTGGAAGGAACTGCCAAACCATCCAGTCTGGGGCACAGTGTTTACTTGTTGCACAGCACCCTCACAGGTCGGGAGGGAGATTGTTGACTAGAATTAATTCTCTCTGTGTCACATTGTTGCAATCTATTTTTTTATATTTTATAGTATTGCCTCTGAATATGGTAGTATCTGCCTTCCTTTTCACTCACATTCCTCAAGGAGAAAGTAACAGGAAGGAAAGCTGCCAATCAGCATCCTCCGTCTGCTTCCTGGTGCGATATTTAAATGCCAATCTGACTCTGCAATATTAACTAATTCTGTTTTCACATAGGGAAGATTATTTCATAAAAATGTACTCTCAATATAGGTGAGATAAGGATAAAAGTCAAAACCAAATCTGTAGAATTTTTTGCTGCCATAATGTGTTTAAGAACTACAGGTCACTTAGATAGTCAACAGTTTTTATTATTATACATTATTCTAACACTATCAAAAAATAAACAGAATAGTATACATTTTAAATGTTAGTCAATTTCCATGGATGATTTATATAGTCCCAAATGTAGCCAATCAACAGTTTTTAAACTGGGGTAGATAATGTGGTTGAATTGGACCTTGACAACAAGGGATTGTGTTTGAAAATGTTTTAACAAAAAATAACCAGGTTCAGATTTTAAAGTCAGTGCAAGAAATATTCAAGTAAACAACAGTACAGTGGTTGCAGAAATCAGAGTGTAATAAAATGCATTAAATAGTTTTCTTTGTTCTGACTATGAGTGACACCCAGCAAACAAGCAAACCTCCTTCCTGCCATTTAAACGATATTGAAATGTATTCAAATGAAGAAAACACCAGGAATTGGGCAGGGATCTGGAATACTAAGCAGATGCAAAAATGAGATGTAAGGATTTTGCCTTGCACTTGGGCAATTGCTGATACTCCAAAAATGTTGCACCTCCTCTTACAAGGTACAGACCATTGTAGACGCGAGTAATTAAGAGCTGATTAAAACCACACGCCTTCAGAGAGTTGTCATTGGCCTCAGGATAGCTGCTGTGTTACACTTCCTGATGCTGTGAGGCTTGGCTCTTTTTGAGGACAGGCAGGAAAACTTTCAGAAGAGAAGGACAAGATGGAAAAGACCCTGCATATTCAAACCCAGGTCACATTGTTTGGTTTGATTTTCGTACTCCACAAATCTTATGTAGCACCTACTACTCTCTGTACTCCTAACTCACCTCACCTCTGAGCTGTAACTGCGGCCGCTAAATAGCCCGATGCACAGGTGTCACTCATTGCAACCCTCATTATCACAGCAGCTCATTTTCTGTGCATATTGAGTAATTTGCATTGCTCTTAAGCTTACATAGGCTGCAAAATAATTGCCTGGCCGCTAGGCAATTTGGATTTTGTAGCCGCAATTGTTTGCACTACGCCTATCCTTACATCAGCGCCAAAATGTACATATCAATGCATATTCTTCAAGACAATTTGTAGTCTATCCAGCCAAAGTATAGGGACTATTTTTCACAGGTGGAAGGATATATTTGATAAAAATGTATTTAAAGTTTAAGATCTATTGGGTTTTGTTTTTGTTTTCTTTTCATAAATTGATATAAAGCAATAACACACTCCAGGGTATGCAGTCGTTAATTGTTTCTTTTAACTGCCTACAGTATTTGACCTACTGTTAACAATATATATTTCTATATCCTCCAATTTACAACTATTATATATTCAATTTACTTAATATTTACAAACCATTCTGTCAGAGGTGGCATACCCTTACACTATGCCTCCTGAGATGCACTGTTTCTGTTCACAAAACAACTATGTAATGCATAGTTTACTACTGGACAAAACATTATATTTCTGCAACACCACAAATACTGTACCATGAATCAAGCAAATTGTATTACTTGAAGTAAAGAAAGAATATCTTAACATTGAATTAACCTTTAGATTTTGGAAAATGAACTGTTTACTTCAGGAATGGGGTGTTCTACCAAGCATGACTACTGTATTTGACAAGTTGAAATGGTTGAGCTGCCACAATGTAGCAGCTGAGCAGTAACAGCATTCTCACACACACACACAATGCTATAAGTGATGGAAATAGTATTTTATTTTAGTGCATTTGGAATTCTAATTTAGAGACCTTGACCTGTAAAAATTTGTAGAAAATTAATTAAAAATAAAAACTGAAATAGCTTGATTAGAAAAGTGCCCACCCCCCTTGTAATAGCAATCCTAAATTAGCTCAGGTGTAACCAAAATCACACCAAGTTAAGGGGCTTCCACCTGTGTTAAATTGTACTGATTCATGTAATTTCAGGATAAGTTCAGCAGTTCCTGTAGGTTCCCTCAGCTGGGTAGACTCAACCATGAGCACCAAGGTGCTTTCAAAAGAACTCCCGGAAAAAGTTGTTGGAAGGCACAGATCAGGGGATGGTTATAATAAAATATTAAAGGCCTTGAATATCCCTTGGAGCATGGTCAAGATGATTATTAAGAAATGGAAGGTGTATGGCACCACCAAGACCCTGCCTAGATCAGGCCATCCCTCCAAACTGGATGACCGAGCAAGAAGGAGAGGCTACCAAGCGGCCAATGGCAACTTTGCAAGAACTACAGGCTTTTATAGCCAAGACAAGTGTGACAACACTATCCCAAGCACTCCACAAATCTGGCCTGTATGGTAGGGTGAGAAGGAAGCCATTATTCAAGAAAGCCCACCTTGAATCCCGTTTGAAGTATGCAGAAAAACACTCAGGAGATTCTGTAGCCTTGTGGCAAAAAGTTTTGTGGTCTGACAAAACTAAAATTGAGCTTTTTGGCCTAAATGCAAATCGTTATGTTTGGCGCGAAACCAACACAGCGCATCACCCAAAGAACACCATCCCTACTGTGAAGCATGGCTGTAGCAGCATCATGTCATGGGGATGTTTCTCATCGGCAGGGACTGGGGCACTTGTCAAGGTAGAAGGAAAAATCAGTGGAGCAAAGTACAGTAAAGTCCTTGAGGAAGACCTGCTCCCCTCTGCAAGAAAGCTGAAACTGGGAAGGAAGCTCACTTTTCAGCATGACAACGATCCAAAGCACATAGCAAAAGCTACACTGGAGTGGTTAAGGAACTAAAAGGTAAATTTCTTTGAGTGGCCCAGTCAGAGCCTCAAACTAAATGCAATCAAATGTGTGGCATGACTTGAAGATTGCTGTCCATCAACGCTCCTCAAGTAACTTGACAGAGCTTGAACAGTTCTGTAACGAAGAATGGTCAAATATTGCCAAATCTAGGTGATTAAAGTTAGTAGAGACCTATCTCAACAGACTCACATCTGTAATTGTTGCCAAAGGTGCTTCCACCAAGTGTTAACTCAGCGGGGTGGAGACTTATCCAATTATGATGTTTCAGTTTTGTATTTTTAATATATAATTTTTCTCAATAAAAACTTTTTTTCCCCTTAACAGTGTGGAGTATGGTCTTTAGATAAGTGAAAAAAAAATCCTAATTTAAATGCATGAAACTCCGAGGCACTGACACAACAAAATGTGAAAAAAGTTCTAGGGGGTGTAGACTTTCTATAGGCACTATATATATATATATGCCTCTCGGCTATCTCCTCCTGGATGCACTCACAGCATCATCTCAAATTCAACCTCTCTAAATCAGGACTCCTTTTCTTCTCCCTCTTCTTCCCCCACCACTGATCAATCTATCACTATTCATCTTGAATCCACCACCCTCTCTCCTTCCTCATCCACCAGGAACCTTGGGGGCACGCTTCTGTTGCTCCTTCCTCAGCAACATGCACAGAATTTGCCCCTTCCTCACCGATTACTCCTCAGCTCCTAGTTCAGGCCCTGGTACGGTCCCGCCTTGATTACTGGAAGTCCCTCCTGGATGGCCTCCCTGCCATCTTTTTTATCTTTTAATTTTTCAAAGTTTCTTTTAGTATCTTTCTTTTTATTTTTTATTTTTATTTTTTTTTTAATTTACCACTGTAACAAGGCAACATACCGTCACTGCCTTCTCGGACACATGTGTGCGTCTACAGGAAACAGCCAAACTCTCTGCCTGACAAACTGCTAGATGAGTTTTGTTTACAGGCAGTGGCAGCTGGGGATTGGTCAGCTGCATATCCCTGACCAGCAGGTAGGCCTGTCCTGGGGGAGCATCTCACTTTAAAAGAGGGCCACTGACACACCCCTGGGCAGATGAGCCTGAGAATGACAAGGTAACAAAGCCTTGCTGCCAGTGAGAACAAGCCACTGACCACCTAGTGTGGACCCAGGGTCATGGCTGCTAAAATAGTTTTTTAGTTTACGGTTTTTAAATTCCCACTCTAGTATAATTAGTGGTGTGTAAGCGGGAGCTCTCTGTACAGCGGAAAAACAATCGTTATAATGGCAACCTTGTAACCTTGTAAATTTTTTCAGTTTTTTTTTTTTCATTTTTGTATTCTCTTTTTGATTTTACACTTCGTCAATGCCCACCTGTGCTCTACCATTGCTCGTGGTGTCACTAGGTTTTATTATTTTTTGTACAAATAAATCTTGGGTGCCTACAAGGTATTTCATCATCACTGACTGTGTCTCTCCTGTTCTGTCAGTGAATACCCATAACCCCCCTCTCACTACCACTATTAAGTGTTTTAAAATGATGGTTGAATGACTGAGGCAATTGCATGGCTTTTAACCCTTTTAAGATATTTTGTAGTTATGCTTTATTCAGTTAGTCTATATCTACATTGAGCTGTCTTCACTCCTGCACCCAGCTCATTGTGATTTTCCACTGATTTGACAATGCTGAACAATTACAGTTTACAGTACACTGTTACCTGACCTGTTTAGAGTCCTGTCCTGCAGTGTTTCCCTTGTGCTTTTGGTAAAAGCAAATAGCCCCCAGGGGTAGTAGCAATTTGTAACATTTAATAGGTTAACTTTAAATCAAATAGGATTTTTGTGTTTGTAATAATATAATATTATATTTCTGAGGCTTTAAAGTGCCTCTGGCCTCCTCACATGAGATTAATGGGGGGTAGGGGGGAAATGCAAGGCCAAGATCTGCCCATGATAAAATATAGATTACACCCATCAATAAATATTAATAAAATAATTTCTAGACTAACTATGTTTTATGGGCTTAGTTAGGCCCAGCAAATATGTAATACAAAGTCCAGATAGCATAGCATCTCAGCCCATTATACATTATCTTTGGAGTATCTGAATTACTAAAATGTGATTATTGCACATGACTGCTTTTTGAATGAAACTAAAATTGGCTTTGCTGTGAGCCCTGTTCATATGAAATTTTCTGTAACATTTTTTTTTTTTTACAAAGTGCGTATTCTGTGCTGCAACTAATTGTTGATTGAAAATCCTATTTCATAAACTGCTTCCTTTGGAGAATAAAGTTTGGCATACGTTTCGATATTAATTGAATTATTTTAGACACTTTCATTTGTAAAGTGTGATTTAAAAAGTATTCTTCGTCTTGCTATAACAGCTATGAAGGTATGTGCCTGCTTTGCTTTGCTACTGATAGTAATTCCATACTGATTCCTTTATCCTTCACTATTTGTTCCAGTAATGGCTTCTTTTTCATTTCTATATCCCACGTCTCTTCATCACACCATTCCTTTCTCATGTTTTGGGAGCTAAATAGAAGCTAAAAAGAGGGTTACATCACATGCATCACATAATTGTAAGCTTCAAATTTTATTGTTGTTGAAAGCTGTTGGATTTTAAGAGATTAAGGGGCTGATGTAAGGATAGGCGTAGTGCAAACAATTGCAGCTGCAAAATCAAGATTGCCTAGCGGCCAGGCAATTATTTTGCATTGCGGCCTGTGTAAGATTAAGAGCAATACAAATTATTCAACACGCACAAATAATGAGCTGCAATCATGACAATGAGGGTCACAGTGAGCGCTGCCTGTGCATTGGGCTATTTAGTGACCACATTTACAGCCCACAGGTGAGTTGAGTTAGGAGTACAGAGAGCAGTAAGTGCTGTATGAGATTTGTGGAGCACAAAATCCAAACCAAAAAAATTTCAGAGAAAGGGCAGCAAAGTCTTCGGAGCACGGAAAAGAGGAGCTGAGAGTTCTTACGGCTGAGGTCACTCAGCGTGAAATTGAGTTATTTGGAAAAGCCTCAAACAACATCAGTTATGCTACTAAAGGGACCATAAGGTGATCTATAGTGGAGAAAGTCAATGCTGTCAGTGTTACCAGGACAGTCAACCAATTGATGAAAAGATGAAATTCAGCTGTTAGGTCTAGGATTACCACCGCATCCCCCGGCATACCAAACAAAGTGACCCTGGGTTTTTCAGAAAGTGTCCACAGCAGCCCCCCTGAGGTCAATAACAGGTCTCTGAAGGTGTTTGGTTTTATACAGCTCTTAATTACTCACTTCTACAGTGGATTGCATCTTGTAAGAGGAGGTGCAATGTTTATAGAGGGTCAGCAATTGCCCAAGTGCAAGGCAAAATCCTCCTCCTTACATCTCATTATAATGTTTGTGTCTGCTTAGTATTCCAGATCCCCACCCAATTCCATGCTCTTTTCTTCGTTTGAATACATTTCAACATCATTTAAATTGATTAATGAAGGCAAAATGCTAATGTGATAGCTGGTGCAGAACGACAGGAGAAAAGGATTCTTTACATATACGGCACATTTTTAGTTGCTGCTAAAGTCCCACTTTGCGATCTCTGTTCGCGGGTTGCGCGTTTGCAATATGGGTATTTTGCAGCCACAAATCACTTTGTATGTATCCGTACGTCAGCTCCTAAATCAACAAATGTGTGCTGCTCGGGGGTCCAGTGGTTAAAGAAACGGGCTTGATACCATGTATGTAGTAAGGCTATTGCATGCGTGCTAGGGAATTTACATGAAAAGGAGCTCACTGGTTCACATTCTGGTTGTGCTGAGTTGTTTTTATTGGCTTAAGGCCCACAGAGAGTTCTGCATTGTTCTTTGTGATCCCTTGGGTTGGGGAGGGAAAACTGCCTGGGCTTAGTTCATCACTTTTCAACAACCCCAAATGGGCAGACGCCCCATGGCTCTGGGCAATTTTTGTTTCCAGAGTTCAGTATCTTTTTTTTAGGTTTGATGGGTGAGTGGAAGTCACTGGGTTGACAGTGAAAGTTGAATGCAGTAGTAAGGCAACATTCAAATTGTGCATTTCAAATTGGGGAGAATTGTTTTTATGCAATCCAAATTAACTGGATTTTGCTTTTTTTTTAAAATACAGTTCACCACAGACTTCCCTGTCACTTTCTTTAATCAACACGTTTTCTTATGAATATGATTGATAGTATTTGCAGAGGAAGACTACTACGATTTTGCAACCTTCTCTTCAGTTACATAGTAAGCACATTTGAACATCTTAATAAAAGCATAAACTTGATAGGTCAGATGAGTAGAGTAGTTAAAGCTAATGTTTATTAACATGGATTTTTTTTTTCTTTTTTATTTCAATCTGTACACACAGGGGAATTGGGATATTTGTGAAGTATGAGCTGTCTTGAATGTAGGGTTATGAACTGTAATAAAATTAAATATTCAGCAGGATGTTATATCTCCTCTAGCCTTCTTGTCTATTAGTTATGAATGGTGTCACATTCATTTGAATGTTGCTCTGCTGTGTATGTCAAGGATACTGCCTGAGTGTCTCATCATTTTTCTATATGTACACTCAACCTTATTTCACAAAACACATTCTGTAAAACCATGACCTTTATATAATATATATATATATATATATATATATATATATATATATATATATATATATATATATATATTATTATGTTTCAAAATCTCAAGAGTCCTTTCCATTATAATTTGAATACATGAAAATGCAAGCTCTTTATTGTCAGTGTAACTGCAAAGATTTGCTTCCCTGATGTCCTCATAATATAAGGAATGATTTCTGGAAATAAAAATCATATGATCCTTTAATGCTCTCGCTTTCCAGTTAACACATTCTTTCCAACACAATGCTGCACCAAAACAAGAGGCCTGAGTAGTGTTTCGTGACAGCAGAATATTTACCATTTTTGATTCTTTCATACATTTAATTGGTGTGGTGGATTACATTAAATATATTCCCACACCACCAGTAAATGCAAATTAAGCCCTGAGCTAAAGTACTTTTTTTTTTTTTTCTGAAACCTATGTTATGCATGTTATAGTCCTTTTTTAAACATAACTAAAAGTAACTGTTATTTTTTCACTTGAAATATAATGTGTTGCCACATTTAGTTACCAATATGAAAAGGAACCATTGCAGTAACAAGTTACTGAAAATGTAAACAGATTACAGTAACGTGTTACATGAAATGCATTACTCTCCAGCACTGCTAAATTCTGAAAGGAAATACTCACCCAATAAATTTACAAAACCAGAAAAACAAGTCAGACTTTTAATGTAGCTGCTTGTAGTCCTATGTTATTTTTATATTTGCTTTACAATTTTTATTTGCTTTAGTTTGCTTTAGATGTGTTTTCCTTTCAGAAAGAAATCTGGGAGAAAGCATAGCTGGAATTTAACCAGTTGAATTGAAAGAAAAGGCCTTTGGATCTGGAATTGAACTGTTGAATTAAAGATGGAACAATCATTATTCTTCTGACAATCTTTTATTTTTATTTGGCAGGATTATAACGATGAGATACGCCAAGAGCAGCTAAGAGAACTCTCATATCTGAATGGTTCGGAAGACTCAAGCCGAGGGAGAGGAGTTGGAGGACGGGGCGTTCGGCTCCCTCCTACAGTTGCTGCAAGGTGATGCACTGAAAGGTTCAAGCCATAATTATAAGTGGAATAAATGGTTCACATTTCCATACATTATCAAATATCTTTTTAAAGTAGTCTGACAACAATACTAATTATGTGAATGTCACTCGTTAGTTCCCGCATGTTCAGTAACAAGTCTGACCATGTCAGCAGCAATACAGGCACAGCCCCTTTATCTCACAAACAATATTAAATAGGTCCTTGAGGCAGATTATTTTACTTCTGGTCCATCTCTTCTTGGGGAGTTGTGTAAATCATATCACTTTCCCTAGATTTTATTGATTGGTGTAGCATTTCTGTTTCATTCCTGCATCATTTGGAAACCCAAGAAGGGACTTAGGAGCATTTGAATGTGGGTTTCCAGAGGTTTTACACCACTGCCAACACCTGTCTCTGTTCCAAAAAATGAGGACAGGGACGAAACAGAAAAATCTGTTCCCTTGTGGTGATTTTCTCATACCAAACAGAAATTCATAGATCCTCTAGGCATGCAAACTGCTGTATGCAGAGTACTAACTTCAATGTGAGTCATCTCAGACTGAGGATCAAACTCATGATCTCCCTGAACCACAAGAATATCAATTCACCTTTAGGTCTTTCGATCCATCAATAATTTTTGGATTCTTGAATATTCTTTTTATTTAAGTATGTGATGAAATTTTAATCAGTTTTGAAACTGTGCTAGCTTTTGTTGACAGAATAGTCCATAGTCATTGTTATTATTTTTATTTATTTTTATTTTTTTTAAGGTGTGCTGCTTCAGCATGGAATATGAATAGAAAAAAAGTCATACCAGGAGGAAATAGGAATAATATACCAATCTAGTACTGTCATTCCATTCTTCAATGAATAACAATGTTAGTTTACTTCATGTATTTATTTATTTAATTATTTATTTAACCAGGATATTTACCCATTGAGACCAAGGCCTCATTTACAAGGGGGTCCTGGAAAACAATTAAAAGTACAAACAACACAATACAAATGTGTGTGGTTCAAACTTAATCAGCAGCATACAGACATCAAAGCATATAATAAATGCAGTTCTAAGCAATTCCCAAATACGATGTTTAAAACAAGAGAAAGAAAGATTATCGAATTCCATCTTTGTACTATGATGGAAACAATTCCATGTCTTTGGGAGTTGATATGCAAAAGATAATTCTCCCATACATTTAAGCCCTTGGAACGGCCAAATTAACAGAGTCCTGAGAGTGTAAAGTATAGCCGATGCTAGTTCTTTCCACCAGAGCACTCAAATAAGAAGGTACAAAGCCTTTAAAAACCTTAAATACAAACAATACCAATTAAAAAGGCTCTGGTTCATAAGTGAGGGCCAGCCTAGTTTTATCTACATACTGTATGACAATGATGTGTCAAAGGGCATCACTCTAGAGCAAATTTGCAACATGAATTATACACTACATCTAATTTATGTTTGCTTACAAGCAAACTGATAAATATAATCACCATAATCACTTATAAAATAAAAGAGCATTCTGAAAATATAATTTCTTCAGACACATCAGAAAAAGACAAGTTGTGACAAATGTGTTATACAGTGCCTTCTTTCTTCAAACAAAGATTAACAAAATATTCCATATGCAAAACCATCCTTACAATAACTCTAATAATTAATAGTTTTAATTAAATTTACAGCAGGCATTTGAAAACAAGAATGGACAGCTGTTAAAATGATATATTCATGTGCAAATTAGTGTCACACTGGAATAGCATGACATGTTTCCTTACAGATTGTCTGTGCTTTCAGTGCCACACCTGAGGGGGCTGTAATAGCATGAGCTCCTGTATCCAAATGCGGATTGAGAAAAGAAATAATTTTGAACTGAGAAAAGATTTTCCATGTTGAATCAGTGCCGTTTGGCTTGCCAGTAGTGACCATACAGTGCACTCAATTGTACTATATTATACTCAGTTGTTTGAACTACTCTTTCTTATTTTTGTCCAACCCCTGTATGTTTCCACAACTATAGTAACTACATGGTGTTCCTGGTATGTAATAATTCACAATCCAATTCAGCTGCTGACTTGACACTGGCTAAATAACTTATCCTTCTCATACTAACTGTTTGGGGTTGGGGTTGAAGCATAAACAGCTTGGTCCAAAGTTTGGTTCCAACTCTTTTGCCACTGTACCAATTTATTATATAAAAGTTTATCAATTAACAATTGGTTATTTCAGGGGCCGAGGAGCGGCAGTCCCTCCCCCAGGAAGAGGGTCTATCACACCAAGAGGAGTGCCTGTGAACCGTGGATCACTGCCTGGTCTGCCAGCTGCCAGGGGAGTCCCAGCCCCGCGTGCAAGGGGAGCTCCAGGAGCACCAGGGTACAGACCAGCCCCACCTCCAGCAGCCCACGACTCATATGAGGAATATGTGAGTAAAGAACCTGCTCAGTTGCACCCTTTTACAAAGTTGTTACTTAGTTATATTGTTCTTTTAAAATATTAAAAAAGGTTCTACAAAAGATTTGTATTACAAGACTGAAGAGTGTAAATAAAAATATTTCTTCTTGCTTTGTCAAATGGTTCCTCCATGTGGTTGGATAAGTGTGTCATAAGAACTGCTCTTGTTAGTGTCCTCAGTAACTTTTAACCTTAACAGTGCTTAAGCACTTCAGGTTACAAATATTGCCTTTATTGTACACTCTTAAGATGTCCTTCCAGCTGAAATTACAATTTAAAGCTATTTTGCTGTTATTATTTAGCAAATTTCCTTAACCTTCTGTCATATTTGGGTTTGTAACAATTTTGTTTATTGGCAGTTAATGTAATTTTAATTGTTCATTAATAGACAGCAAACCACCAGCTCTTGACATTTTTAAAGAGCAAGTACATGTAGCTTCAAGTGGAATTATTATTATTATTATTATTATTATTATTATTATTATTATTGTTATTATTATCTGCATTCTGAAAGGTTCTGGGTTCTGTCGCTCCAATATTCAATCATTATCACTTTTCTCAAAATCTCAATTTGCTTGACTTTGAGCTGCATTGCTTGCTCAATTTTTTCACTGATCAGCTGTTCACATTCCATTCAAGTTATTTGACAACATGGCTTTTCAACTGCCGGACGATTTAAGCACCCATGGAACTTCATTCAGGCTGCTCGGTACACAAGAAGATGCCTGGAATAAGCCATCTGTTCAATATTTGATCTTTCTTTTTGCAATGTGTTATACTGTAATGCTTAAGCTATGTTGCTATCAATACTTCTAGTGTTTTAAACTGGCATACTTTGTAATACAAGCAATAAAAAAATGATTTGTAGTGTAAATACAAATCTTAACTGGAGTTAACAGGACAGTACAGCCCACACAAATAACAAAAGGAATTATGAAAGACAAATGGCATCTGATACTGAGAACATCATTTTCCATTAAATACCATCACACTGTAATTAGCAAGTCTACAGCTGAGATGGATAGGAGGAGGTTTTAATTAACACTAGACAATGGTTGTAATTGACTGGGTCTGTATCAGTAGTGGGGAGATATGACTCTATTTTTCAATGTGTTTCTCAGAGATCATTAGAAAAAGTTCTGATTGTTGAAGTTTATACACTCTACTTGTAGCAACACACGCAGAAAAACTAAAACTGACACAAGTGCAATTTAAAGAGCAGCGCATGAGTAAGTACTGTATAACACTATATTGTTATACGCCTGTCAACTTGCTCTTTAAAAGGCTTGTACTCATGTATTAACCCTGTATCATATTGCTTAATGATCCTACAATTGATGTGCGTGTATTTTGGTGTGTTGAGATTCTTCTAAAGGTAATTTCATTTTTTTTTGTATGTTGAGCAGAATTGCTCTAAATTAAATAATGTGTTGCAGGTGGTGAAATTCTTTGTACAAATTCCTTTATCCACTGAGGGGAATTAATTAAAGACAAGCACAATAATTTGTGACTGAGGACAAAAAATGGAAAGTGTTTTATACAAGGTAACAGGACTGTTTTAATACTATTTTTAATACAGCTAAATTAAAAATGTAGGATTTATATTGTTATGTTTGCAATCAGGGTTGCCTAACATGTTATAGTGATAAGCTACTTAATCAGATTACTTTTTTGAGCAACAGTAAGGTATTACCTTTTAAAAAATCTAATATTGGTGGGGCTCCCGAGTGGCACATCCGGCAAAGGAGCTCTATGTGGATGTGCCCTATAGCCTGGAGATCACAGGCTCAAGTCCAGGCTATGTCACAGCCAATCGTGACCGGGAGTTCCTAGGGGGCAGCGCACAATTGGCCGAGCACTGCCCAGGTAGGGAGGGCCTAGGTCAGCAGAGAAATCCACTGTTCACCGCACATCAGCAACCCCTGTGGCTGTGCATTGGAGCCGCCAGATCTGTGTTGTCCTCTGGCACTAAATTTGGGAGAAAACCAGGGTAAAAAAATTGAGACAACTATATATATATATATATATATATATATATATATATATATATATATATATATATATATATATATATATATATATATATATCTACCTTGCTAGCTAGCTTTAAAATGAAGATACTTGACTATTGTAACAAGGTCTACAAAAACAGAATGAAAAAAATTCAGATTATGTAATGAGGTAAGAAGCAGAAGAATTTAATTTAAGAGTGCCATACAGTAGTTTGCTATGACTGCTATTACAACAACAAAACATAATGAGGTGAATCATTGGCAGACATTGAAGAAAGATCCAACATGTTCTACAGCCCTGGACTGAAAAAAAAAAACCTCTCCTGCTGAGGCCCTAATAGTGGCTCCTTTTTGTTTTGCCTGGCTGTCTCTCCTAGGTACCTTAAATGGTTAATGACGGAGAAGGTAATGCTGAAATCTTACAGAATTGGCAGTGCGTTTTTATGTCACATCCGGTAGGAGATTAGTTGTTTTGTGATTGATGTGAGAGATTATCAGGTAGTTTTGCCATGCCAGGATGCACGTGTAATGTGCATGCAGTAGAAGACAGTGGACACATACGACTGCCACAGTCAGACCATTTAAATAATATATTTAAATATCAGTATACACATAATAATACAAAAGCAGCAATTTTAAAGTTACATTAAAACCCACTAAGATAAGAAAGCCATTTTATAAAAGTTCATTTCTAGTTTTGACTTGAAAACTGTAACGGTCCCAGCTTCACTGACAAATGAAGGCAGAGCATTCCATAGAAAAAGCAAAAACATCCCATGTTGCTTTTGTTGACCTTAGGAATAACCAGCAGCCCCCCATCTTGTGATCTTAGGGTGTGGTTTGGAAGATACAGGGTCAATAACTCTTGCAAATAACAAGGTGCTAATCCATTCAGGAAGTTAACAGCAAAATCTTAAAATCAATTCTATACTGCACAGGTGTAAAGAGGCCAAAGCAGGGGTACCGTTCACTTTTCCTGGCTATAGTCAGAATTTTGCAGTGGTAGTCTGAACAAGCTATAAGCGTGGTACCACACGTTTTGGAACACCAGAAAAAGTGCATTACAATAATCAATTCTAAAAAGAAAGGCATGCATTAGCCTCTCGGCATCAGATACAGAAGTAATTGTTCAAAGTTTGGCTATCTTTCTCAAATGGTAAAAAGATACTTTAGTAACTTCTCTAATATAGTCTTAAATGATAGATCAGGATCAAAGATGACTCCCAAACCAAATATAGGAAACATCTTGTATTCTGACCGTTTCAGCCGGAGTCCGTGTTGTTCTTTCAAACAGGTGTCTGTGTCTTTAATTATTACACGATACAATGGAAGTGCTCTTTAAACGCCATGGTGTACATTTATTAGCAAACTGATGTTTCAAACAAACAAAAACACAAAACAAAACCTAGCCCTTCTTTAGGCGCTAACTAAACTGGTTAATAGTAGTTCTATCTAATGCAGGGCAGGGTAAGCCTGTTCCCCTGTTTAAATTAATTCCATAAATCACCTAATCCAAATCACATTCAAGCACTTTTGTCAGAACCCGTACCTTTGTTTCGTTAACAGAAAACTCTTTCTTTGTCCGACACACCTTTCCACTGTTCAGTTTCTTTCCTCTCTCTCCACTTCAACCCTCTCCCCTGAACACACCAACTGAAAACCTTTTTAACCCCAACTTGATCACTCGCATCTGATCAGCATTTGCCCATTAACTATACAATTAAGCAATTGTTACATTTGTCATCATACAATGTGTGTGGCTATCCCCAGGGTCCAAAAGCCTCCAAATTGACGTTTGGTACATACACATCATTACAGTATATATAGTATATATATATATATATATATATATATATATATATATATATATATATATATACACACACACACACACACACACGCACACACACACACACACACACACAGTATTGTCAGTTCATTATATTGCAACATAATCTGTAGTACATATGAAATTTGTACATTCACTAATTCAGTTTTCATTATTTCACAATGATTTGTACCATAAATCAGATAGCAAAATAAATAGAGACCACTGTATTTGGATGAAGAAATCCTATGGAAAACAATTCAAATAAAAAATAATACATTTTATGTATTTAGTACTACTCTATGAATTTTGCAAATGTTCTAACTTCTTTGATTAAGATTTTAACTAAGCAAACAGAGCCACCAGATGGACTGATCAAATATTACTATTGCTGCTAGGGTATTGTTTGAACAATACTATATCATTTCCATTAAAATCCTTATAAAATAACAATGGTGGATTGAAAACAATTGACATTCTACTTGTTCGTATTCACTGATTGACTCGTTTAGAAACAATTGTTATACGATTATGTATGACCTTTCATTTTACTTGGCTCTGAACAAACGCTATTGATACTTGGGGGAAAATCCTACTTCAGATGGTATTGATAGAGAACAATGTACAGCTTTTAGAATTACACTTACATCTTTTTAACAATGGGTTTGGTTTCACACTGGAGGTTACACTTCTGAGGTTAACTAATTATGTAAATTTAATTTTCACAGCTAGCCATGCATAACTCCCAGGTTACACAGCAGGAGCAGTCACCAGATTTAACATTTTGTTACTGTATGTTTACAAACACCAGTGTGCGGCTTTTTAAAACATAATTTACTATGACTTTCAGTTTCATGCTAGAATACACATGAGATTTGAAGACATGGACACATTTACATAAAACAGAACAATTTTCAGTCAAACACATTAGACACGTGTACATATGCATAAACACAAAAGAGCAAATGCCTTAGTTACAGGGTAGCAATAGTTAACCACTAAAATCCTCTACTATTTGTTTAAAAAGGAGCACAAGATTGAACTTAAAGAATGTAGTTAGTGGTTTGCACTTTTTCAATTCAAAGACATTTTATGCCATTTTGTTTTTTAAACCTTTGTAATAAACTTATCTTTCAGCTATCAAAACATAGAATCAAACGTCAAGGTTGCAGTGATGTATATGTAAGATTCCTTTCTTTGAGATGTCTGCACTTTTAAATCAAATAGAGTTTGCACTTCCTATTGTAGTCTCCACAGAGGCATTGGGTTCCAATTCAACAGCCCCATTTCATTCCCTGCATTCTGCTGTTCTACCTTACACTGTTTCTCAGAAATACAATTGCTGTTTTTTATGGTTCCTGACAAATCAGAGTGCTTGGTTTATCAATATATTTTATAAAATTTGGGTAATGCATTACATAGTCCAACACTGATAAAGGAAAACACTATCCAATTCATTATAAAGGTATAAAATTCTTATACAAAAAAATGTGCCTTGGTGTACTGACTTTTTGGTTTCACGACAATCATCAGCATAGAAATTGATTTTATTATATGGATGTATTGGGGGGTAGCCCTAGTGTCAGATTTAATAAAGAAAACAAAACAAAGCTAAAAAATAAAAGTATTCTACACAAGGCGGTGCTAGCATCATTAAAAGAGACATCCTGCTCCAGGAACCTACTACACTATGAAACCCTCTCTATACTGGTTGGGATCAACATCCTCTAAACTAACCTACTGCTGTAAGTCCCAGCCTTAATCTTGGCTGGGGAGAGCCTTCACAGGCACCGTTTTGAAGGTTTCCAAAGTAGTTATCCTGCAGAGTGGACACTCTCCTCCCTGATGTAAACAAAGCCCCCCCCCCCCCCCCCCCCCCAGCCAAACAGGACCTCCTGATCAGTAACGTGCCGGGTGAGCCTACCTGCTCCATTGGTTGCTTAGCAACACATCTCCTGCTATTCATCCCAGCTGCACATATCCACGCAAGAACCAGCGACAGCGTCCTTATTGTTACACCATGTTATAAGAATTAATGTACACAGTGAGTGTGGGTTGCAATGACCTATTTGTTCCTGTTACTGCAATTCTGAATACTATACCTTTTTGAGCATACAGAGGATATATGTCACACACTAAATGAAAGTACCACGCATGTCCTCACTAAACATTAAGACATACATACCAATGTACTTTTTCGGCATGAACAAGGAATACAGATAACAATTTTACGAAGATTCTCGTCCTTTATGTCAATACTTTACATTAATTATATTTGTTGTGTGAGTCATTATTTTCTGGTACCATTTGCAGATGATTATATTACTAATATAATAGGTATATATATATATATATATATATATATATATATATATATATATATATATATATATATATATATATAGATACACACACACACACACACACACACACACACACACACACACACACCTATGTATGTAGGTGTAAATAAGCAGAAAACATCTACACCTAAAGCACCTCCTGCATTTTCAAAACTTTTAGCTTTAGGGTTGTTATCATTATTGTTTAATTAAGTAGTTTTAGTTTAACACTGTTACTTTGCATACATGAGGAACACATTTTAATTTACTAGCAATGCACAACGTAATTTAGGAGTTTATAAATATGCATGTTTTAATAGAATCCATCCAGTTATACTCACCATTGCATAATTACCTCTGGGATTTTCAATAGGCAAAGATTTTCTCATTCAAGCTGGGGCAAATTATAAACTGAATGAAAAGACCTGTAGTAACTAAAAATGGTCATAACGCTCTGAGAAGTTTAATTATTCCCAACAGTTCACATACCCTGAGTGGTTTATTGTAACACCATAAATTATATATATATATATATATATATATATATATATATATATATATATATATATATATATATATATATATATATATATATCCTTACATCATAGTGTTATATTACTCTGGTGTGTGTTTGTGTGTGTGTGTGTGTGTGTGTGTGTGTGTGTGTGTGTATATATATATATATATATATATATATATATATATATATATATATATATATATACACACACACACACACACACACACACACACACACAAATATCCACGTCTCATTATATTGCCCCTTGCTATACTATGGATCGGATATATATCGCGGTCCATTTACTTTCGAACTGTGTGTGCCTTAGCTATAACATACATAGGCACTTAGAATTTCTGTTCTTTTATTTCGTACTGCACATCACAAACAACAAGGTACAAAACAATTAAAAACAAAGCATTAATGTCATACTGTTATCATATACACACGTATTGCCCAATAACACAAAGCAAATTAAATATCTATTTGCAGAAGTGGTTTTTATTTTAGCCAATGAGGTGTTAACGTGTGGCAGCAATGAACTAGCAAAAGTTACAAGGCAGTGACGTCAGCTCCCTAGCAACAAACCTATGTTGGGAATAAATTGTTTTGATGCAGCTGGTTTGTGCATTTGAAAAAGGAGAGGAAGATTAATTAAATTAATTGGTTGATGAGAATCAATTACCCACCGCTGTACGAATTAAAACAGGGTGCTGCTTTTTATGTGAAAAATGCAAAAAAGCAGGTTGCGTAGAGGATTTATAATGGACTCTGGCGCCCATGAGAAAACGAGGGAGTGATTGTTCAGTATCTGTACAACCACTCCCTCAGAAATCTGAATATATATATATATATATATATATATATATATATATATATATATATATATATATATATATATATAAAAAATTTCAGATTTCTATTGTTGGTTTAATTTGGACCCCAATTTCCTTGAGAACGAGTATAGTCAACAAAAGGCAGTTACCGATCTGACCAAGTCTGACTTATCGAAACAGCCTGTGGCCCCTTCATTACCATCTAAAAAGGAGGTCCTCGCATAAACAACTCACCTGTGTTGGGTTTGAAGGGAACATGAATTTATCTTCAAACATGGAACTTTGGAACCTCTTGGAATGAACATTCTATTCTGACATAATCATGATATCATCCACAGGTATTTAAATATAGTTGCCAAGTGAATGTACTGAATGTACTTGGCCAATGAGGTTGAAGATAATGTGGTACTGAAAAGGCAGTAGCCATATTGTCGAGTTAGAGTATCCTTACATTTTTAAATCACACTTGAAATATTTCATATACTGTTGGCGGCAGCAGTAATTTTCCATCCTGAGTCTACGAAGAGAGGGAACTTCATGCAGCACTTACCCCCATGGCCAATCAAGTCTGAACAGGCAGCCAACAAACCTCTGTATTCTCCTTCATCAGAGTTTTGTTACCCCTTTACATTGATCAAACCCACAGCCTTAGGATTCAAAGACTTGTATGCTTAATATACAATATGCCAGCTGATTGATATGTCCACACAAGCTGCGTAAGGGAATAATGTAGGGCATGTTTTTTTAATGCATTTTTAAAAAATATAGATTTTTCTTGTACAATTGTAGCTACTATATAGAAGCAGCTACTGTAGTACTATTTCACTGTCTCAAAATAATGATGAACAAGTAAATGAGGTCTTTATAATACATGTCAGATTGCATGTTAGATTGATAACTTGAAAAGACTGTACCATGGTCCTGCAGACCTGTAATATCATTTTTTTTATTTGGAATGTTTAGAATTGGCACAACACTAGGACATAAAATGGCTAATTGCTATAGATGGTACAAATTGTCGATTGATATTAAGCTTCACACTTCAAGACCTTGGGCACCTTCGGTATCCTAATTACAGAGCGCTAGGGCTTTCAACCGATGTATTACTGCTTGATTTATTTCCTATTCACTTGTTCAATAGAGCTGCAGTTAATTGGTTTTCCAAATGAGTATTAAAGTATAAAGATCCTGCTTCATTAAGTAGGGGCTGCACTTATTATGCACAGTGGGTTGTAAGTCCATGTAATGGTTAGTGAGGTGAAAAGCCAAGCCTTTGTAAACAAAACGGTACATTTAAGAAATAAAGTCTGACATTACACTCTGTTTTATTTTTTTTCGCATTAGTACCATTTGTACCATAAAATCAGTGCTGTTACCCTTCTTCAGCAAATTATCTAATCCACAAAGATCAGTCTGTGTACTTGAATTAGTGCTATTAGCACATTTTCTAAATAGTGCTTTGTGAACACATTTGGGACTTTCCTGTGTTAATGATATAATCCGTGCAACCCACGAAAGTGTAGGACACTTGTTATCACCTTCTCAATGGGCCGTCTGCCATTCTTTGGTTACCGAGAAGATGTCAGAGCAAAAATTAGGTGAAATCCTGTCACTCCCGCATCACACCCTGAACAAATTTAGACAGTTTCCCAGATTACATGTTTGTTGAAACGTTTTACCTCACATAGCAGGAAACACTAGAATTATGTGAGGAGCTTAGACCTGAACTGATATCTATAACAAGGCGATCACCTGCAATATCTATTGAGGCTAAGGTTTTTATGAACAAGTTGCTGCTTCATTTTCTGTAACTGTACAGCATTTATTAACAGTGTATATTATTTCCTATTACAATTATTATATTATCATTATTATTATTATGAGTCATACACCAAAGTACTACAAATCCATACATAAGAATATCCTATAGGAATCTTGCAGTAGGTTTACAAGCCACATGACCCGCCCTGATCTAAACGTTTGGTCTGGATCTCAGATTGGCCTGTCATATCAAGGATTGTGTTTATGTTGCAGTGAGAAATTCATTTGGAAATGGTTGAGTCAGTGGCCAAACCATTTATAGATGTATTGAGTAGCCTGCTAAGTAGCCCACTGCGTGATTTATTACATTTTAATTTCATATACATGTGGGTAACCCTGTAAACCCAGAAAAAAAAAAAAAAAAAAAAAGTTTAAACTTTGTATAATGGAAAACGTTGCATGTACTTCAATTCATGACATGTAACATATGGTTACATGTTCTAATCCTGTTAGAATCCCACATTACAAATGTGCACCCATTCCATGTGTAATTATTAGCTTAGGTTATGCAATTCTTTTTTTTTTTTTTTTTTTTTTTATAAATAAATAAATAAATACAAGTGTGCTTATATTTCATAGCCTATTTAAGCATATCTAGATATAGATCTCATATCTAGGTAATCACCGACCAAAATGCCATTAGTGGCCCGTAATGGTTCCCTTGGTCAAGACAAGAGATCTATAATATGTTTATAAGACGAAATATGCAAAACTTTATACGATTTTGAAATAGTGTTTTTCCCTGTTTTTCGTGAAAAAATAGCACTTGATACATAAAAAAGTCTTCATTTTATTTAAGACAAAAACATATCAGACTCATAAAGTTAAAATTAATTTTAATTGTGTGACTTTAATATATATATATTATATATATATAGATATATATATATATAGATATATATATATATATATAGTTAATTTTTAGCAGCATTGGATTACAATTACATTAGATCTCTAAAGTGAAAGCTTTTCATAAGCATTGCCATATTGATCACATCACAGAAAATACAACAGGGTGCATACATGTGGGTAGTTATCTTGGTGGATAGAGAGATCTGAGGAAAGAGGGTGTAGATAAGGCAGCTCGATGTTTCGTTGAATTAACAGCTGTTGTATTTGTTTGAGCACAAGCAAATACAATATATCCAGTCAGTACTTAAGTTTAGTAATGTTTTATGTCAATGTCACACAAGCAGAAAGTGTAATTGAGTCTCCAAGCCAACACATTTTTTAATTACTTCTGTTGTCACTTTCTTTCACACAAATGTAAACCAAATAATTGATTTCACCAAGAAAATGCATGTACAAATGTAAACAGGAAAAGGAATTTAATTTTCAAGTATCTGTATTTAACAAAAATGTTCCATTCTTTTTTTTTTCCCACCATGCACATCCATTCTGTATATAGGTCTCAGTTTTGAATGAAACATGCAGTACTGCGCTACGTTAAAGAAATCTCTGTTTTCAAACCATGCTTTTAAACTGTACTTCCTGGGTCATTTCACCTGGAGAGTGAACTTGTCCTCTTCCCTTCACTGTCTTTTTTTCCTGTCAATTACCAATCGGCTACTTCCTTATTGACTGGCATGATTTCACCAAGAAGACACTGCTGGAGTGAAATGACAAGGGAGGTAAT
Organism: Polyodon spathula; assembly: GCF_017654505.1. Classification (NCBI taxonomy): domain Eukaryota; kingdom Metazoa; phylum Chordata; class Actinopteri; order Acipenseriformes; family Polyodontidae; genus Polyodon; species Polyodon spathula. The sequence goes on from NC_054538.1 coordinate 24,152,098, forward strand.
GCAGTAACAGACTTCCTGGAAGGCAAGGCAAGCAAACTTAGAACTTAATGTATCAACAGATGTCTTTTAAAATGAAAATATATGTTTTCTATAACGTGTTTCTTTAAATAGTTAATTGAAATGCAAGATTTATGGATATTTATGGATATTTTGTTAGTTACAATTACTTAACAGTGGGATGACACTAACTGTAGTATTGTAACAGGTGGACCAAATTAAAAAAAGAGATGTATTTTGCCTGTGGAAACAAAATGTAAAACATTGTAAAATCTAATTCCATTCCATTTGAGACAAAATCATAAAATGTATACTGTGGCTTAGATTCCTTAAGGTCACACATGGAGAAAATATAACACAGACATAATAGCTTTTCTGTAAGATTTCAAAATTGGCATGCAGAGATACAATTATCATGTGATTACAACTTGTGCTCAGCCAATACTATAGCATTTTATGAAATATGATACATAATTCAACTCTGCTCAAACTGTTTTTAAATGTATGTTGAAACCAGTGTGCCATGGACTTAAAAACCACCTAAGTTTACCAGATACCGTAGTTCAGGGGAATATTAAAATGGAATCAACACCAATTAGTTATCTAGTTAATAAAACACTTATGAGAATACATTTTCATAGATAAACCATGTTATTTGTGCTTATGATATGTTATAGCAAAAAATAACACCTCTTGTGCTCGTCACAGCAAAAAATAAAATTGGGTGGGTAATTTGACTATAATTCAGTTTTAGAAATACTGCATGAAAACATTCACTTCAAACATTTTTACCCCTATCGAGACCTTTACAATGCAAATTTTTTAGCTTTACAATTTGTAGTTGCTGACCACTAAACAGTTTTTTCTCTGCACAAAATATATTTGATATTTTAAAATTTGAGTGGGTTTCTTTTCTTGGCAATGATAGAAACTCAAAGAATGCAGTAACTATGGAAACAATACCGCTTTAGATAATATGAGAATATTGGTCTGGATTTTCTACTTTTCCTTATTTAAGTTATTAAAGCACCTTTATTTAAGTTACAATTTTCTCCATATACTTCACTTGGTTTTGTAAAAAAACAAAAAAGGTCATTTAAAATCCGTTTTGATTATTTTTTTTGCAAATTGTTTGAGAGAGTTTATATATTTTATTTTTTTTCAACATTTCCCATTTCAAGTGACATGTCATATTATTAAACTAAATGTAATTTAGGAGTGAAAGGAAAATATGAAACCTTGATAATTACAGTAAGTGATATTGAAGAACATGGCCTTACTACAGTAAATTACATGTAATAATACATTGTGATAGAACAGTCAGTGGCAAATGGCAAACAGTTATGTATAATGTTTTGCTGCCTAGAAACATCTCAGTTGTGCTACAGCATATCCACTGAGAAGCAACCATACTCTGCTGAAAGACAGTGATGCTCAAGTGCTACATTAAGGAATGTCCCTATTGTAATTTCCCTGATTCCTGCTGATTAAATCTGTACTTTCTTCATGAAGCCCTAAGGGGTTTCATTTTATAATTGTTGTACAGATACATTCAAGTCAGTAAAAAGACCTTCACTAAAGAATTAAGTTTTAGGTGTGGAAATAAAATGTTACTGGGGCAGGAAATGGCATTGCAGTGACTCAGACCAGAAGGAACAACAAAAACAAAGGTAGCTCTGTTGGGGATGGGTTCAAATCCAGCTTTAACTAAATTCGATCTGGAGGCTATGAAGGGTCATATTCTAAGTCAACCTTCAGACTTTGTAGAAAGTACACCGGGCCCAAGTTGGGCAATCTCATGAAGCCCCTAGGGTCTGAGAATAAAGAAATATTTCCCTGTTCCCTAAAAAGGGTCTGAAACCAAAATCAGGATTATGATGTGTTAAAGAGCAACTAAAAAGCTGTTAACTACATGGCTTTTAATATCAGAATGAACACTTGTTTCATGTAAAATTCTAGGGCAATAAAAAAAGTCTTGGTAATGTGTTTGCATTGACCCACCTTGTCTACTGAAAATGTTAATATGCTCTTAAAACTCATTGAAAATTGGAAGAGGTGGACTGTATACTTTCCTGTGCTGCAGAAGCCTCTGATCATTACTTTTAAACAGTGCTGTCTGGATTGTGAACTGTGTCAGTCTTGAAATCGTGAAGGTAACAGATGAAAAAGGGAACAAGTTTAATATTATTTCACTGATTGTGTGTTAAGCTGACACGTAAGTAAAGACATGTAGCCTTGCTGAAACACTCAAGAACATAATTTCCAATTGAATCCTACATTGCATCAGAATTTTAACACTCACTACAGCCTCTGGAGGATCCAGGATAAAAAAGGTTTAAAGAGACAGGGTTACATGGGTTTGTTTTAGATTCATTGCTTCCAATGATATTCCCTGCATGTAAATGTGTGAGCATGCATTGATCATTTCCAATGAGGCTTCCATTAATCACTATTCCGAGTGGAAAGACAGTCTCTTTAAGACACTCAATTAATTTCCCTGCTATCTTTAGCAAGGTCCTTGGGATCTTAATTGTCCACAAGACCCAGTTTTACATTTCACATGGTTCTAGCTGTAGTTCATTTCAATCCCTACACATACATCAAGTTTCATGAAGATCCGTCTTCATTCACGATATGTTTTGCTTATTTCTCCCAATCTGTCTAACATAATTCTGTCTTGCATCTGTTGTTAGAGTATCTTGATCTATACAGAAGCATATGTAAAAACACACAGGCATTAAAACAATCAGAACATTGTGTTGATACCATAGTTTTTATTGTAGTTACTCACTTTGTATAATGTGGCAGGAGTAACTACCATGACTCTCAGTGCAGGATTCAAACTTAATTCTAAAAAAGTTTTTTCTCTAATCATCCTTGGTTTAGCTTATCTCAGAAATAATGAAAACTTATTTGTTCATCTCTTCTATTTTATTACTAATATACAGTCTGGGCGATGAATTGCATTAGTTTAGTTTAAAAATGTTTTAGACACATGAAACCCTATTATCTGAGGACCAGTTATGTCTATATTGATATACTTAAACTAATGCAGTGTAATTTTCAACATCCAGATTTCAGTGTGGCCACAGGCTCCCAATGTATTATAGAGATATAAATAACGACATTGTAAATTGGATACCCTATTAAAGGCAGAAACTGTGTTTAGAAGGGTTTATAAAGTGGATTTATTTTTAAAATCTTGGTTGTGGGCAGTATCCAACACTTTCACCTGTAGGAGTCTACAAGTGTAAGTTAAGGTTAATGTAAATGAACTGAACATTAATTATGTTGTGTAGGAAGTGCAGTAAATAGAAATCAGTTCCCGCTGCAGCAATCACTGGGATCAGATAGCTGCTTTGTTGTTTTATTTGCTTGTTATTTTTTTTTTTTTAACTAGAAAGATAAGTCGTATTATTATTATTATTATTATTATTATTATTATTATTATTATTATTAGTGCTTTGAAATGCATTGTATTCCTCAGCCAATATTCATGAATATTTTTTTAATTTTTTTATTGTTTTTTTTTTTTAAGTAAACCCTAAAAGGGTATGGTGTTGTATTGTATATACGATTATGCTGAAATGTCTAGCTGTAAATGTGTAACTTCAAGGTGAATATCTTTTCTCCAGAAATGAATAATCGTTTTTATAGTAAATCTCAAACCGTTTAATTGACTAGCCATAAAAGAAAACATTTACTGAGATTCAAATGATGGTTTCAGGAGCAAATATAACAGGAGGAGATTAAATGGTAAAAGAAGACAGATATTGTGTCATAGGTATTGTTTCAGTCAATGCAATTTCAACTGTCTTCGGTCAGTTTCAGAGTTTATTGCAGGCTAATTGCAGGAGTTTGTTTGAAACAACATTTCTGTATTGACTATCATGGAACCAATTGTTTTTTGTAAACATATGTCAATATTTTGAGTGAAATGTGTATTGGAATTGTCACACATACTATGCAGAGATATTATTAATGGGAGGAATGAGGCCCTGCGGAATTAATAATTGATTTTCAAAATGCTGTTGTGGGTTTTCAGATTACATCTAAGAAAACACTGCACACTGCAGTTTTTTTTTTTTTTTTTTTTTTTTTTGTGAGACGTTTTTAATATATTTATTTACAATATATATTCTTTCTACTAGGGATATGATGATGGATATGATGGGGAATATGATGATCAGACATATGACACATATGATGAAAATTACGGCAGCCAGACTCAAAGGTAATCTTTTCTCTTTAAGAAAATAATAAAATATGCATGAAAAGTTTCCCTGCATGAAACATTTCTCATGTGTGTATAAATCAATGACCTCAATCATGATGAAACAGATATATCACTATTTTAATGTTAAAAGCAAACCTGAATAATATTATTCTGTTGCATTTCATTGACTAAAGGACTATTCACACTATAGTGTATATTCGCTGTGTTTTCTAGGGTCAAACATATGGATTGAATACTACCTTTCATGCTTAAGAGTAAGCACTGCAAAAAAAGGCAGAATTCTCTGAAGAAAAAAAAAAATCAAAACAGGCATGAGTTTTGGACTAAAAATGCTGTGATAACCACCCTGTCCTGCAAAATGTTAATATAATCGGAAGGAAATAGGGATCGGGTGCAAACTGCTGCATGGTCATTGCTCCGAGGAAGAAAAGAAAGAGATGAATGTGGAAACCATAGGGGAGTATCACTGTCTTGTGCAAGTGCAGAAATTGTAAGAGAGCAGGTTTTTAACCTACTTCAGAATGTCCAAATTTCAGTTTGCAAACCTGATGCACATCCGGGACCAGACATCGCCAAGAAAGATACTTGGCTCTGGATCTTTTCTTAATTGAGCTGGTGTCGGAAAACTATAGCCTATAAACTCGCTGAGAACCCATTCATGTAGTAATATATATATATACAATATATATATATACACATATACATACAAACCTGTATGTATGTGTGTAGCACATTGTGGTTATTGGTAATAAAATAATCTCAAACAATATTTTTGGCAACAAAAACATTGTTTAAACAAATTTAGAAGTACAGACAGAATCACCAAACACAACCATTTTGATGCATTCTGATGTGTTTTTATTTATTTATTTAATAACCAATACAGTAGATACAGGGAGATGGTACTGTCAATGCAGATGTAACATCAAACAGCACAGACAGTGTTTTACATTACTGGGGAAAAAACACATGTATATTAACATATATGATTGACATAAAACCGTTTTAGACAGTTTAATTTGCTGTAAATACAATACCACTTACCTGGGTTTGCTACTGGATATAATTAGACACATGATTTGTTTTGTAGTTTAGTCAATACTATGGCAAACCTCGGTTCCCGCAGGCAGGGGCTTCTCACAGACGGAGGTCGGACGGGAACCCGGTACCTCCTACTTTGAAGCATAGTGCTGATACCGCTGTACAAAAGAGCCGGGCTCCCAGGTCTTATGTCTTTATGTTTAGATTGTGTCACCTACCAGCCATGACCCCTACCCCTGTGCATGCTACACTCCCCTGCCAGCCTCAAGTCTGCCCTCGGACCAGGATACAGGCTTCCAAGTGCATGCTGGGGTACCTGCGTCCATTTCTGACACCAATGTGGCAAACCTCTGTTGCTGAAAGCAAGGACTTCTCACAGGCGAAGATCCGACATGAACCAGGAACCTCCCACTTTGAAGCATAGCGCCGATACCATGGTATAAAAGAGCCAGGCTCCTTTTTGATGGTAAAAAAAATCTTCGTTCCATCCCACTTCTAATGACAATGTGGCAAACCTTGGTTCCTGCAGGCAGAGGCTTCTCACAGGTCGGACGCGAACCTGGGACCTCCTGCTTTGAAGCATAACGCCGATACTGCTGTACAAAAGAGCCGGGCTCCCTAGCAAAAGCAGATATTGTGTTTATGTCTTCATGTTTAGATTGCGTCACCTACCAGCAATGACCCTTACCCTCATGCATGCTACACTATTTAATGGGCCGCAGTATCTCATAGCATGTCCTTTCTAGACGTTACACCCAGACATTTGACGAACATCTGTAGTCAAAACAGTGTGTTTATTTACCTGGAATTCTGATTTCCTCACTTATATTTTCCCATCAGGTCTGTTTGTATGCTGCACTACTATAATCAATCATTCCCCCATCTTGCCTGTGATATTTGGAGCGCAAATGGGCATGAAGAATAGGGTTGCAAAAAACTTTGCATTTGACATTCTTTGAATACAAAAATCACAGCGACACGTCCACTGTAAAAACAGCAGTGGATAAACACTGTAGTGTGATTAGCCCTTTAGGAACCTTACAATTATAACAACTAAAAAGTAATGGTTGCTATAATGGTAAGGCCAGAAGAGGACTAGAACACAAGAACGTGCTCCTAGTAGCACTTTATCTTGTCAGCTCTTAAAAAATCTCAGTGACTCAGCAGGAAGAATATGGATTGATAACCTATTCTCCTCCCCCCTGAGTTAGTGTGTAACTCTGAATTGCAGTCATGCATTTCCAGCATTATAGCCCTTAACTTGTCTGCATTCTGTCAAAAATAGGTCTTTCTATCATGATAAACACATGTTTTAGATGTTGTTGGTTGACTGTTCTAATAGACTTCATGTGATCATGTCATGGCCATTCATATCAAATGGTTCCACTATGTTTATTTTTTCTACCTATTTTTGGTTAGTGGAGAACATGAAGTTAAGACAAACACTTTCTCTCCTTGGAGCACTTATGAATTGTTAAAAAGCATTTATTTCTCTGGAAAATGTAGATCTCCATGATTACAGCATATTACAGATACAGTGTTACTAAAATTATGAAGCATTATTAAATGGTGTGTGATGGGGTACACCTCGCCCAGGTGTTGATTTTATTATTATTTAAATGTATTTTATTTGCACCATTGAATTATTAGTATTATTATTAAACCTTTATTTTACTAAGAAATCATATTGAGATTTAAACCTCTTTTTCACGTGAGACCTAGCCAAGAAACGTAGCAGCAGTACGATAAAAAATATTACAATACAAACGTACAAAAACAAAAATAAAATACTTGTAAAACACAGAGAAGTCATACTCAATATAATAAACAATCAGTTAGTGACAATCAATTAGTGACAAGTGTAATTACTTAAAACAAGCACAACTCTTAATTAGATAATCATGCATCTTACTCTTGAATCGTACTATTGATCCATCAATCAATCTTTATTTTATATAGTGCCTTTCATAGTGGACCACCATCACAAAGGGCTTTACAAGATGCAGTAACAACAAAAAAATCCATAATAATTTAAATACAGAGAAATGCGTAATACATGAAATACATTGGAGTTATTTGGGACTGCAACTTAAATTCAGACTGTAATTTATACTAAGACCATGGAGCAAAATAAGCAAATTATATTTTAGCAAATTATCTTTTAGCAACCTCAGTATGCACTTTAGGAACCGTAAAATACAAAAATGAGTGTGATCTAAGACTGCAGTTACTACAAGCGACTATAAAGTATTCATTTAGGTGTGGAGGTAGCTTATGCTGAATAGCCTTGTACAAATGCATATACCAATGCTTCATCCTTCGTAATGCCAAAGAGGTCCAGCCAATATAACACACAATGATGAGTACTATAACTTTAATTAGTAATCTATCTCAAGGCTGCATGATATATGGGATCCAATTAGCTTTATGTTAGGGCGATGCAAACCTATAGACTGTGTCACCATAATCAATTTGTGGTAGAAATATACAAGCAATTAGCCTTTTTGTTTTAACTACAGAAAAACAAGATTTGAGTCTATACAGAAAAACCTATCATGAATTTAAATTTTTTTGCAAGATGGTCAATATGGGCCTTGAAATCGAGATTACTATCCAGCCACATACCCAGATACATATAGTTGTCAACTAACTCGATGGCTGTGTTATCTAAAGTAACTAAAGTTGAATCAATATTAACATTTGTCCTTGTAGCAGAGAATACCATAGCTTTTGTCTTCCTAATGTTTAAAAGAAGCATTCAATTAATTAAAGCTCGTTGAATGGAGTCAAAATCAGATTGCAAATTTTCGATTGCCAAAGAGGGGGAGGGATTACATGAATCCTAGATTACACAAAGACCCTGTTAATGCTTTTCTTTTTACATACACTACTGTATGGATTATGATTAAGATAGATAGTTAAAATAGACTGATGCATGTTAATGATTTCATTTTTGTAAAACTACATCTTCGCTGTATCATATTTCTGTATTTGAGGTTCCTGTGTTGATTGCTCATTGATTCTTTTTTTTGTTCTCCAATTGTGTTTTAGTGTCCCTGAATATTATGAGTATGGGCACAGAACAAGCGAAGAAGCCTATGACAGTTACGGTAAGGCTCTCTCTCTTTCCATGTGTTTTTTTTCTTCTTCTTGTAGCACACTGATATGAGGAAACAAATCAATAACTGACATCACAAAAAATTGCTTTGTTTCTCTTTCTTTTTCCTGCCGGGTCTTCATGGACCGCATACACAATTAATTTGTTTGATTTCAGCTTGAGATTTGACTTGGAGTTTGGGGCGGGAACATTGGACAGATCAGTTTTGAACAGCCTTAAATTGATCTCGACAGGGACAGTGAGCACACAGATTAGTACCAGTGTGTGTTTTACAGTGCCAAGTGTCAGTTCT